>NC_035171.2:18645483-18792464 GCF_001659605.2 Manihot esculenta
TAAACTGCCTAGTGACTTCCGGCTTAGGGCGTCTGCGACAACATTCGCCTTACCCGGGTGATACTGGATTTTACAATCATAATCACTGAGCAATTCGACCCACCTTCTCTGCCTCAAATTCAGCTCTCTTTGACTTAAGATGTACTGTAAACTCTTATGATCAGTGAAGATCTCGCATTTAACTCCGTAGAGGTAATGCCGCCACATCTTAAGTGCAAAGATAACTGCTGCCATCTCTAGGTCATGGGTAGGGTAATTCAACTCGTGCTTCTTCAACTGTCTAGAAGCATAAGCTATTACTCTATCACTCTGCATCAATACACAACCCAATCCCACTCGAGATGCATCACAGAACACTGTGAAGTCCTCATTACTCACAGGCAGAGCTAACACTGGTGCTGTGGTCAATCTCCTCTTGAGCTCCTCAAAGCTCTCTTCACACTGGTCTGACCATATAAACTTCTGGTTCTTCTGAGTCAATTTGGTCATAGGAGCTGCTATCTTTGAGAAGTTCTGAACGAACCTCCTGTAGTAACCTGCCAGTCCCAGAAAGCTTTTAATCTCAGTTACTGTCGTGGGTCTGGGCCAGTTAGCTACAGCCTCTATCTTCTTGGGGTCTACCTCAATACCCTCTGCTGATACTACATGTCCCAAGAAGGAAATGCTCCGTAACCAAAACTCACACTTCGAGAACTTGGCATATAAACCATGCTCTCGCAGTGTCTGTAAAACAATCCTCAGATGCTGGGCATGCTCCTCTGCATCTCTGGAATACACTAAGATATCATCGATAAACACAATGACAAAGTGATCCAGAAACTCACTGAATACCCTGTTCATGAGATCCATAAATGCTGCAGGGGCGTTAGTCAACCCAAACGGCATCACTAAGAACTCATAATGCCCATATCTGGTCCGGAAAGCTGTCTTAGGCACATCTGCCTCTCTGACTCTCAATTGATGATACCCAGATCTCAGATCTATTTTCGAGAAACAACCTGCTCCAGCTAGCTGGTCAAATAGATCATCAATCCGAGGTAAGGGATACCTATTCTTGATAGTGACCTTGTTCAACTGTCTGTAGTCGATACAAAGTCTAAGGGATCCATCCTTCTTTCTGACAAAAAGCACTGGAGCACCCCAAGGTGAGGTACTAGGGCGGATGAAACCCTTATCTACCAAGTCCTGCAACTGTTCTTTCAACTCTGTTAACTCAGCTGGCGCCATCCTGTAGGGAGGTATAGAGATAGGTCTGGTACCTGGCAATAATTCAATGTCAAACCCTATCTCCCTATCAGGTGGTAGTCCTGGCAAATCGTCTGGGAACACATCGAGAAACTCTCGGACTACTGGCACTGTGGCTGGTTCCCTCACCTGACTGTCTAGCTCTCTCACATGAGCTAGAAACCCCTGACAACCCCTCCTAAGCAAACGACGAGCCTGAAGGGCTGAAATCATACCTCTGGGTGTACCTCTCCTGTCTCCTCTGAAGACACAATCTGACCCATACTGGTCTCTGAGACTCACTAGCTTCTCTCGACAGTCCAACGTAGCACTATATGCAGATAGCCAATCCATCCCTAGAATGACATCAAAATCTGTCAAATCTAGAACCACAAGGTCAGCTGGAAGGCATCTACCCTCGATAAACACTGGACTGAAACGACAGACTGACACTGCCACTGATGGGTCACATCTAGGTCCACTGACCCAGAGAGGATACTCTAACTCAGAACTGATCAAACCCAACCTCTCTATGGCTCTCGAAGCAATAAAGGAATGAGAAGCACCGGGGTCCATCAAAGCATACACATCTGAACACCCAATGATGAGATTACCTGACACCACTGTGTTCGACGTGTTAGCCTCCTCCTGTGTCACTGTGAAAATCCGTGCTGGGGCTACCGGATTTCCACCTCGGGAACCTGCTGCTGAAGTAGAGGCTACCCCTCTCCCTCTACCTCTGCCACTACTCTGAGGCATGACTGGAGCTACTGGCCGTACAACTGGCTGTACCACACTGCCTGAACTCATCTGCTGGGATGGTGCAAAAGTCATCTGCGGACAATCCCGAGCAATATGCCCTTCCTGTCCACATCGAAAACAAGCTGTAGATCCCAACCGACAAATTCCTCCATGTGGTTTTCCGCATCGTCTGCAGACTGGAGCTGTGCCAGAGCTTGAGCCACTACCTATTCCCAGACCTGACTTGACTTTATTCCAGAACCCTTTCCTTGTTCCTCTCGCTCTATCCCATCTTTTACTGCCTGTAGAACCTGAACTGGGGGCTTTAGAACCCGAAGCTTGTGCCCTAGATTGTTTCTGAATATTGGCATTAGCTTCCATTTTCCTGGCTGCATCTATAATAGAGTGAAAACTCTCCTTCTCAGCTGGAAGGATCAAAGAAGAATACCTGGGATGAAGTCTCATGGTATATCTCCTTGCTTTCTTCTGATCAGTATCATAGGCTTGACCCACGTACTGAAGCAGATCCAGGAACTTATCTGTGAAGTCATCAACACTCATTTCATCTGTCTGTCGCAACTGTTCAAATTCAATTATTTTCATCTCCCTCGAACTGTCAGGAAAAGCCCACCCTGCAAACTCATTGGCGAACTCTCCCCATGACATACTGTCCATTCTAGGCTCCACATAATTCTTAAACCATTCTCTGGCCTTCCTGCACTTTAATGTGAAACCTGCCATCTCAATGGCTCTCCTATCATCTGCTCCCAATTCACTGGTGATCATCCTAACTGCTCTGAGGTAATCAAATGGATCATCTCCCGTATTGTATTTAGGAGCATCCAATTTCAAGTACTCCGTCATTTGGACTTTACCTCCAGATGAGCTAGGTTCATGCCTGTCAACAACAGGGACTACTGGTTCTGGTGGTGGTACTGGTTCATTTGGTTCATTTGGCTCTAGGTGTGCTGCACTTGGATGTATAGGGGAAGATGGATACATAGGATATGGTGGATATGATGGGTAATAGCGAGGATATGGCATATATGGCATGTATGTAGGATATGGGTCAAATCGAGAGTATTCCGACATACCCTCCACCGGATACTCTGGCTCCTGAAACAAGGATGGATAGCCATAACCTGAGGCCTGAACACCTCCTTCGGAATCGCCCATACCTTCATCCATAGACAGATCAGTCTCCATAGCCTCCCTCTCTTCCTCTGATCTACCTCCCCTTGCTGTACCTCTTCTGCTCTCGTCTACAGACCTTCTAGGGTCTATTGACATACCTTCCCTGCTAGATCTCTGAGACCTTGCCCTTGGCAATGCAGGAGGACGAGCAGCTAGTCTCTCATTTTCTGGTGGGACTCCAGTCAATCGAGCTGATCGACGAGTTCCTCGCATCTTTACTCTGGAAACACAACATATAACATACCATTTAGCACATAATCATCACATATCAATCATACACATACAATACTCATGGCATATCATAGCAGATAGGACTCAAAACCCTATCCTAGTGGACATGATTTTCCTATTGTGCTTGACCACTTCTAACCTGTCTGAGCCCAACACTGTCTCTATAGGTCCGATCATGTGAACCTAGGGCTCTGATACCAATCTGTAACGACCCCAAAACGGACCGTCACCGGCGCTAGGATTCAGGTCGGCTTAAGGCCGCCAGAACCCGTAGCAAGCCTGCTATACTCTCTGTGTACCTGTAAACCTCATACATGATCATACATTTTATGTGAAAATAAAACTCTTTACTGAACCAAGGCTTAACCTGTGCATGTACTATCTCTGTACTCTGTACTCATGTACTCTGTATTCTGTATCCCTGACTAGAGCTTGCTCTAGATGGGTTATCTCATACCTGTTAAGCCTGGTTTTCACATACTGGAAAACATATATACATATACAGATCATGTACACAACATACATCACTAGGTCTAGGTCAAGCAACAACTATTACATTTCTTTAATATTACATGTCCACTCTAAGCTATTACAGATCTCTTCTCTTTTCCTGTACTCTGCTGGACTGTCCCTTCCTGTACACTGTACACTGAATACTGAACCTGCAAAACTGGGGTTAAGGGAGTGGGATGAGCTCTATAGCCCAGTGAGTAGAACAGTAAAACATCTCAGTAAAATATGATCTCATGGAATGCACCATATCACAGACAAGCCACATCAAGAGTAAACCTGTCACCACATAGTCCCAGTAACTCTGTGCCAGGGCGTAGAATCGAGCACCTGGTCTTCCTGTCATATATGTATATGTGTATATAACACCTGTGAACTTACCATTGCCAGGGCGTAGTCAAAGGCTCCTGGACTTTGCTATACCTGCCAGGGCGTAGTCAAAGGCTCCTGGTCTTTGCTATACGTGCCAGGGCGTAGTCAAAGGCTCCTGGACTTCCTGTCTGTGACTATTGGATCATTCAGCATTTACTCACATCAACAAATAACAATGCAATGCAACATATTCGTGGATACTAATGCAATCATCCTATGACATAATCATGATGCATGAGATATGCTAAAAGCAGTTTGTGGTTCAATTAAAAGTTATAAGTTTAGTTCCACTCACCTCTGGCTAACTGGACTGACTGACTCTGCAGGTTCTGAATCTCTGGAGCAGTACTCACTGCTGCTCTCTCTGGTTCCTCTGGTCTGTATAAGCACATAAAGACTCAAATGAGGGACCAAACAAGCTTATGACCAACTCTCTTAAACTCCCCAAGAATCCCCTTACACTCACTCTAATAGTCATGCAAAGCAAGCAAAGGAAAGCTGGACAGAACACTTTCGGCGGCAGGTTCGGCGGCCGAATGTCCTCTCCAGAGACGAAACTCAAGCACCTTCGGCGGCCGAATCTCTATGTTCGGCGGCCGAACCCTTTCGGGGGCAAGTTTCGGAGGCCACAAGGCACTCCAGAGACGAAAGTCTCTCACCTTCGGCGGCACCTTTGGCGGCCGAATCCCCCAAACAGAGCCGAACATGCAAAACACTCGGGGGCAAGCTGTGGCAGCCTAAGCCACCATGCAAGAGGTTCGGCGGCCGAATGAACCTTCGGCTGCCGAACCTGAGTTCATCCAGAACTCAGTTTCAATGGCAAACCATCTCCTCCTTCCCTTCAACTTCTCAAACCATGCAAACTTCACCTCCTCAACATACATATACTCATGTATATGATCACAGGGGTCCAAAACTAGCTAATAACCCCAAACAATAAATCAAACATAACACATAAACATGTAGCCATGCATAACTCATCAAAACTATCATTAATACCCTAAGCATGCATCTCCTTCCTTTATCCCCATAAACTCAGAAACATATATACATGTTCAAGTGCATCACTTACCTCCTGTAGCAAGAAGCTAAACACTCTGAACAAGGAAAAACGAATCACCTCTTCTCACACTCTCAAACTCTCTCAAAAACGTAACTTTAGTTTCTCTCAACTCTCAACACTTTTGCAAGCACCTCAAGCTTCTGTATGATCACCCAAAACATGTACAGGTGAGTCATAGAGACGTGGCCATTCCATGGCAAGAATCTGAGGCCAACACTTGTCAAAAACCATGACTCAGCTCACCAGCCAACTCATCGTCGGCTGCCCAATCACATGCAAGACCATGCAATCGTTCGGGGGCCGAACTCACCTTCGGAAGCCGAACACCTTCGGCGGCCGAACTTACTTTCGGCGGCCGAACTTGGCTCAACTGCCTTAGGTCATTTCAACTCAAAACTCACTTCCCTTAACCTTTAAAACATTTAAACACATCATAACCCTTAATAACACACAACTCCTACCCTTAGATAGAATCCCAACACCCCGGATTCCATCAGACAACAGGAATTCCGGTGCCGGACTCTAGCCGGGTATTACAAAACCCTACCCCAGGGGATGCTGCACCTTTCTACCCACCGTACCCATAGTATTATGTTAATCCCTTTCTAGTACATAATCTTAATGTCTAATGATGATTATTGTAAACCAAACTTAATTTATGTTATGTCACCCCATTGGAGCTTTGATGAGGACTCCAAGGTGGGGTTAATGTTTATGTTTATGAATAGTGCATGCACAGGTTGAGGTTGGTGATTGAATGGAAAGAAAAGTTTAAAATTTTTATGTATGTTGTTGATCATGTATGGGATTAAACAGGTTCATAGGATGAATGTTTGGCTTGCTACGGGTCCCGACAGCCTTAAGCCGATCTGGATCCTAGCGCCGGTAGCGGTCCGATTTTCGGGTCATTACAGATTGGTATCAGAGCCCTAGGTTCATATGGTCGGACCTAGAGAGTCGGGCTCATAGATGTTCTAGAAGGTCAAGCACAATAGGAAAACCATGTCCACTAGGATAGGATGAAGAGTCCTGTCTTGATTGATGATGTGAAATGCCATGATTATATGCATGTGCATTAATGATATGCTATGTGTGTGATGTTTGTGATGCGAGTTCATGTGTTTGCACATGAACCATTTGATGCTAATGTTTATGTGATGTGTGTTGTTTTTCAGAAAACAGGATGAGAGGAACTCGTCGATCTGCACGATTGACTGGAGTACCACCTAAGGATGAGGGCACTGATGCCCGTCCTCCTGCATTGCCTAGGACAATGTCAAGTAGGTCCAGCAGAGAAAGAGCAGTAAGAGACCCTAGAAGGTCTTTGGATTTGCGTAGAAGCAGATCAGTGAGGGGAACAGTGTAAGGGGATATGTCAGAGGACGTGGGGGATCAGATGGATGTGGATCAGAGGAGGGATGGCAGTCTCGGAGTAAGTATGTCGGAAGAGGGAATGGGAGAGTCCCAAGGAGGCACTCAGGCCTCGGGATTTGTTCAGCCACCTTACTACCCACCCTTTTCACATAATCCCGGGTATACGATGGGAGGTACATCGGATTACCCCAGTTTGAACCCTTATCACTCTCAGATGCCATACCCACCTTTCTACCCACCGTACCCACAGTACCCTATGTATCCACCCCCACCCTACCATCCAGGTACAGCAAACCCTACCCCAGGGGATGCTGCACCTTTCTACCCACCGTACCTGTAACGACCCGAAAATCGGATCGCTACCGGCGCTAGGATCCGGGTCGACTTAAGGCTGCCGGGACCCGTAGCAAGCCTGACATAAAACCTGTGAACCTGTATAATCCCATACATGATCAACAACATGCATAAAAATTTAAAACTTTTCTTTCCATGAACATCAACCAAACTCAACCTGTGCATAACATTAACATAACATTGATCCCTCTGTGGGATCTCATCTGTGCCCTCAAAGGGTAACATAAATTGTTGTTGTTGTGGGTGAATGTCGGATGACCCAGTTAGTCCAAGACAGGAAGACCAGGCCCCATGCTACAGGCCTGGCACAGAGTAAACAAGTCCAGGCCCCAGTCTACAGGCCTGGCACAGAGTAAGGCACGATTATGGGACTTAAAGACCAGGAGCCAGAGGAGGCCCTGGGAAAATGGTAAGTAATGTATGTTCTGACAGGAAAGACCAGGACCCCATTCTACAGGCCTGGCACAGAGTTAACTTGGACTAATTGGTGACGAGTTCGCCCAACCCTTATGTGAATTGGAACAACTGGTACTCACTCTCACCAGACTATTCCCTTAAAGTGGGAGGTCAAGGGTTCGAGCAGTGGGGGAGGCGACCTAATTCCCAGAGGAAGGAATTGGGCCAAATCCACTCGGGCTAGGGCGGGCCGTAATGGCTCCCCCGAGGGACAAATCCTGCCTGGAACCCGTGAGGGTGAAGGGATGTTAAGAGCTGTTCATACGCCAGTGGAAAGCCCGAGGTGGCAAGAGGCCAGGCGAGGGATAGCCCTGGGTGTGAACGGTAACAGTGTCGGGGATCACGTCCGGGCTGTTACAGTACCCATAGTATTATGTTAATCCCTTTCTAGTACATAATCTTAATGTCTAATGATGATTATTGTAAACCAAACTTAATTTATGTTATGTCACCCCATTGGAGCTTTGATGAGGACTCCAAGGTGGGGTTAATGTTTATGTTTATGAATAGTGCATGCACAGGTTGAGGTTGGTGATTGAATGGAAAGAAAAGTTCAAAATTTTTATGTATGTTGTTGATCATGTATGGGATTAAACAGGTTCATAGGATGAATGTTTGGCTTGCTACGGGTTCTGGCAGCCTTAAGCCGATCTGGATCCTAGCGCCTGTAGCGGTCCGATTTTCGGGTCGTTACAGATTGGTATCAGAGCCCTAGGTTCATATGGTCGGACCTAGAGTGTCGGGCTCATAGATGTTCTAGAAGGTCAAGCACAATAGGAAAACCATGTCCACTAGGATAGGATGAAGAGTCCTGTCTTGATTGATGATGTGAAATGCCATGATTATATGCATGTGCATTAATGATATGCTATGTATGTGATGTTTGTGATGCGAGTTCATGTGTTTGCACATGAACCATTTGATGCTAATGTTTATGTGATGTGTGCTGTTTTTCAGAAAACAGGATGAGAGGAACTCGTCGATCTGCACGATTGACTGGAGTACCACCTGAGGATGAGGGCACTGATGCCCATCCTCCTGCATTGCCTAGGGCAATGTCAAGTAGGTCCAGCAGAGAAAGAGCAGTAAGAGACCCTAGAAGGTCTTTGGATCTGGGTAGAAGCAGATCAGTGAGGGTAACAGTGCAAGGGGATATGTCAGAGGATGTGGGGGATCAGATGGATGTGGATCAGAGGAGGGATGGCAGTCTCAGAGTAAGTATGTCGGAAGAGGGAATGGGAGAGTCCCAAGGAGGTACTCAGGCCTCAGGATTAGTTCAGCCACCTTACTACCCACCCTTTTCACATAATCCCGGGTATTCGATGGGAGGTACGTCGGATTATCCCAGTTTTAACCCTTATCACTCTCAGATGCCATACCCACCTTTCTACCCACCGTACCCACAGTACCCTATGTATCCACCCCCACCCTACCATCCAGGTACAGCAAACCCTACCCCAGGGGATGCTGCACCTTTCTACCCACCGTACCTATAGTATTATGTTAATCCCTTTCTATTACATGATCTTAATGTCTAATGATGATTATTGTAAACCAAACTTAATTTATGTTATGTCACCCCATTGGAGCTTTGATGAGGACTCCAAGGTGGGGTTAATATTTATGTTTATGAATAGTGCATGCACAGGTTGAGGTTGGTGATTGAATGGAAAGAAAAGTTCAAAATTTTTATGTATGTTGTTGATCATGTATGGGATTAAACAGGTTCATAGGATGAATGTTTGGCTTGCTACGGGTCCCGGCAGCCTTAAGCCGATCTAGATTCTAGCGCCGGTAGCGGTCCGATTTTCGAGTCGTTACAGATTGGTATCAGAGCCCTAGGTTCATATGGTCGGACCTAGAGTGTCGGGCTCATAGATGTTCTAGAAGGTCAAGTACAATAGGAAAACCATGTCCACTAGGATAGGATGAAGAGTCCTGTCTTGATTGATGATGTGAAATGCCATGATTATATGCATGTGCATTAATGATATGCTATGTATGTGATTTTTGTGATGCGGGTTCATATGTTTGCACATGAACCATTTGATGCTAATGTTTATGTGATGTGTGTTGTTTTTCATAAAACAGGATGAGAGGAACTCGTCGATCTGCACAATTGACTGGAGTACCACCTGAGGATGAGGGCACTGATGCCCGTCCTCCTACATTGCCTAGGGCAATGTCAAGTAGGTCCAGCAGAGAAAGAGCAGTAAGAGACCCTAGAAGGTCTTTGGATCTGGGTAGAAGCAGATCAGTGAGGGGAACAGTGCAAGGGGATATGTCAGAGGACGTGGGGGATCAGATGGATGTGGATCAGAGGAGGGATGGCAGTCTCGGAGTAAGTATGTCAGAAGAGGGAATGGGAGAGTCCCAAGGAGGCACTCAGGCCTCGGGATTTGTTCAGCCACCTTACTACCCACCCTTTTCACATAATCCCGGGTATTCGATGGGAGGTACATCGGATTACCCCAGTTTGAACCCTTATCACTCTCAGATGCCATACCCACCTTTCTACCCGCCGTACCCACAGTACCCTATGTATCCACTCCTACCCTACCATCCAGGTACAGCAAACCCTACCCCAGGGGATGCTGCACCTTCTCCACCACCAGCAGCACCTACTGTCCTAGAAACCCAAATGCCTAAACCTATCTCATCTGGGGGGAGCAAGGTCAAGATGACCGATTAGATGAAGCTGGGTGCTCCCCAGTTTGAAACCGGTGATGACCCGTTTGTGTACCTTCAGAGGGTCAAGACAATTACAGATGAGATAGGAGCTGATGACAGTAGAGCCATTCAGATGGCTGGGTTCACACTAAAATGCAAGAAGGCCCGAGAGAGGTTTAAGAACTATGTGAACCTGAGGTTGGACAGCCTATCATGGGAGGAGTTTGCAAATGAGTTTGCAGGATGGGCTTTCCCTGACAGTTCAAGAGAATTGAAGATGATTGAGTTCAAGCAGCTGAGGCAAACGGATGAGATGAGTGTGGATGAGTATACAGACAGATTCTTGGAGTTGTTGCCGTTTGCTGGGCAGAATTTGGACACAGATCAGAGGAAGTCAAGGAGGTATGTCATGAGGCTCCATTCCAGGTATTCCTCCTTGATTCAGTCAGTAGAGAGGGAGAGTTTCCATGCCATAGTGGATATGGCTCGGAGGATGGAGGCTAGTGCTATCATTGAAGGGAAAGTCAAACAGTCAGTGGCACAGCCTTCTGGTTCCAAGACCCCAGGTGGGGGAAGGATGGACCCTTCTTCTCTGAGTTCAGGCAGTAAGAAGTGGGACAGAGGCCCTAGGAAGTCAAAGAAGAACAAGTTCTGGAATAAGATCAAGTCTGGTCTGGGATTAGGAAGTGGCTCGAGCTCGGGTGCAGATAATGCAACATGTATAAAGTGTGGGAAGCCGCACAAGGGAGTATGTCTGGTTGGGACCACAGCTGTAATACCCGGCTAGACTCTCGAATGTCGGAAGCCTCTAGTAGGGTAGAATCATGTTTTCATAAAATGTTTTAAGATATTTCATGGTTTTAAGTAAAGTGGAAATGAGTTTTTGCACGAAAACAACCTTGAAGGAAAAACTCAGGTTCGGCCGCCGAATCTCAAGTTCGGCCGCCGAACATGCATGCCTTCGGGAGCGCCTTTAGGCCCCCGAAAGTATAAGTGAGGAAAGTCCAGGTTCGGCCGCCGAACCTCAAGTTCGGCCGCCGAACATGGCATGCATGCGGAGGCACGTTCGGCCCCCGAACGTGGCCTGGCCAGCCACTATAAAAGGGTCCCTTAGCCGAAAATGGGCGAGCTTTCTCCCCATTTCCAGCCAAGGTGAGCTCTCCGCCGCCCCTCACCGATCTTGAGTTCTTTCCTTCCCATCTTACTCGATTTTCATGAGTTTTTATCTGGTTTTGAAGATTTTCAAGCTTTGAGCAAAGTTTTGGAGCTTTGAGGTTTAAGAACTCAAAACCTCCCATCTTCGAGTTTAGGACGCCTCTCCCTCGATCTACAAGAGGTAAGAGCCGATCTTAAGCTCATTTTATGTTTAAAGTAAGTTTTATGCAAGATCTATGGGTAAAATGCATGTTTAGCTCATAGTTAGGTTTATGGGTTTTATATGTGTTTTTGAGCAATGTGAGTTGCTTGTGTGTTGTAGTTGGGGTTTTTGATGGTTTGATGCCCCTAGGAGCTTGTATGTTTGCTTGTGAATGCTTGGGAATGTTGTAGAATACGTTTATGCATGATTGGTTAGTTTTGGAGGCACAAATGCATAAGGGAGCCAAGTTTCTGCCCTTTGGCAGAAACTAGGTTCGGCAGCCGAAGGAACTTTCGGCCGCCGAATATGGCTGGGGAGGCAAGCCTTTCGGCTGCCGAAGTTGCCCCCGAAAGGAGACTTTCGTCTCTGTCTGGCACTTTCGGCCGCCGAAGGTGCCGCCGAACATGCATGAGTTTCGCCTCTGTCTGGGAGTTTCGGCCGCCGAAGGTGCCGCCGAACCTGCCTGACTTTCGGCTCTGGAGGGACTTTCGGCCGCCGAACTTGCCGCCGAAAGTGCCCTGTCCAGCCCTTTCTTGCATGTTTTTCTATGATTATTCCATGATGTTTTAGGGGGTTTTGGGGGATAGTTTAGAGTTATGTTCATGTATGTTTGGTCCTTCATTTGAGTCCACCTTTGTAAGTTCGGACCCGAGGAACCGAGGACCCCAGCAGTGAGTCTATTGCCCCAGTGTCTGGTCAGAGTTATCCAGAGGTGAGTGGAATAACTTATTATGTTTTAAAGCAAAGAATGAATTTTTTTGCATGTTTCACGCATCATGAATGCC
Organism: Manihot esculenta; assembly: GCF_001659605.2. Taxonomy (NCBI): domain Eukaryota; kingdom Viridiplantae; phylum Streptophyta; class Magnoliopsida; order Malpighiales; family Euphorbiaceae; genus Manihot; species Manihot esculenta. Next base: position 18,657,815 of record NC_035171.2, read on the forward strand.
ATGTGATGAATTAGGTTGCTTGCATTAGAATTCACGAATATGTTGCATTGCATATTTTTATGTTGATGTGGATGAATGTTGGATGATCCATAGCCCTCGATCTATGATATGACGATTTGATATGTACGGTACGGAAAGTAAGACCAGTGGGACCCATTCTACGTTCGCTGGCACTATGTAAGAGAAAGACCAGGACCCATTCTACGTTCTGGCACAGTTGGACACTGTTATGTTATGATATGTAAGGGAAAGAGCATGACCCATTCTACGTTCTGGCACAGTTGGACCATGTAGAGGGCTATTGGTGACAAGTTCATCCTTGATGTGATTAGCTGTGATGTGATGCATTCCATGATCCATATGATTTAAATGTTTTATTATTCTGCTCACTGGGCTCTAGTAGCTCACCCCTCTCCCATTTCCCCAGGATTTGCAGTTACAGGGTAGACCAGGAGGTTTACAAGAGTAATGCAGTCACGTGTATGTAATAGATAGTGTGGACATGATAAATGTATTAATGTTATGTAAAAGTACAGTTTCAGTAATGTATTGATAATGAGGATTAGATATTGTGCTTGACATTATGTTTGAGGAATCCCTTTTATTACATGATCAAAAATTGTTTTATAATGTTTATAAAAGCCAACTCATCTCATGATGTATTGCCCATTGGGGCATTGATGAGATCCCACAGAGGGATCATAATTATGATTATGACTATGTTCAGGTTGAGTTGGATGTTTGAAGGAAAAGTTTTAAATTTTTATGTATTTCTCTTGATCATGTATGGGTTTAAACAGGTTTTCAGGATGTATGTTTGGCTTGCTACGGGTCCCGGCGGCCTTAAGTCGACCCGGATCCTAGCGCCGGTAGCGGTCCGATTTTCGAGTCGTTACAACAGCCTGCTTCAGATGTGGGCAGGAGGGACACATGGCTCGTCAGCTCCAGCACGGATCTTCACCATGACTCAGCAGGAGGCAAACACGTCCAACACCGTGGTGTCAGGTAATCTCATCATTGGGTGTTCTGATGTGTATGCATTAATGGACCCTGGTGCATCTCATTCTTTCATTGCTCCGGAGAGGTTGGGATTGATGGTCTCTGGGTTAGAGTGTCCCCTATGGGTCAGTGGACCCAAGTGTGACCCGTCAGTGGCAGAGTCAGTCTGCCAGTGTAGTCCAGTTTTTTTGGAGGGAAGATGCTTGTCCGCCGACCTTGTAGTTCTAGATTTGACAGATTTTGACATCATTCTAGGGATGGATTGGCTATCTAACCATGGTGCTACCTTGGACTGCAGAGACAAGGTAGTCAAGTTCAGATGTCAGGATGGGTCAGAGGTTGTCTTCAGAGGAGACAGGGGGAGTACACCTAGAGGTTTGATATCAGCCCTACAGGCTCGTAGGCTGCTCAGGAGGGGTTGTCAGGGTTTTCTAGCTCATGTGAGAGAGCTGGATAGTCATGTCAGAGAGCCCGCCTCAGTGCCCGTGGTCAGTGAGTTTTTAGATGTGTTCCCAGACGAGCTGCCAGGTTTACCGCCTGCTAGAGAGATAGAGTTCGAAATTGAATTGATGCCTGAAACCAGACCGATCTCTATTCCTCCCTACAGGATGGCACCAGCAGAATTGAAGGAGCTTAAGGAGCAGTTGCAAGAGTTGGTAGATAGAAGATTCATTCGACCGAGTACCTCACCTTGAGGTGCTCCAGTGCTATTTGTGAAAAAGAAAGATGGATCCCTTAGACTTTGTATTGACTACAGGCAGTTGAACAAGGTCACTACCAATAATAAGTACCCGTTGCCAAGGATCGACGATCTATTCGACCAGCTAGCAGGAGCAGGTTGTTTCTCTAAGATAGATCTGCGATCTGGGTACCATCAGCTGAGGATAAGAGAAGAGGATGTACCGAAGACAATATTTAAGACCAGATATGGGCACTATGAGTTCCTTGTGATGCCGTTCGGGTTAACCAACGCCCCTGCAGCATTCATGGATCTCATGAACAGAGTATTTAGCCAATACCTGGATCACTTTGTTATTGTCTTCATAGATAATATCTTAGTGTATTCCAGGAATGCAGAGGAGCATGCCCATCATCTGAGGTTGGTTTTGCAGACCTTGAGAGAACATGGCTTGTATGCCAAGTTCTCCAAGTGTGAGTTCTGGCTGAGGAGCATTTCATTCTTGGGGCACGTTGTGTCAGAAAATGGAATCGAGGTATACCCCAAGAAGGTGGAAGCTGTAGCTAACTGGCCTAGACCCACTACAGTGACAGAGATAAAGAGTTTCTTAGGTTTAGCAGGTTACTACAGGAGGTTCGTCCAGGACTTCTCTAAAATTGCAGCTCCCATGACCAGATTGACTAAGAAGAACCAGAGGTTCGTGTGGACCGACCAGTGTGAGGAGAGCTTTGAGGAGCTAAAGAAGAGGTTGACTTCAGCGCCAGTGTTAGCTCTGCCATCTAGTAGTGAAGACTTCTCAGTGTATTGTGATGCTTCCCGTGTGGGACTGGGTTGTGTGCTAATGCAGAATGAAAGGGTGATTGCTCATGCTTCTAGGCAGCTGAAGAAGCACGAGTTGAATTACCCTACACATGACCTTGAGATGGCAGCAGTAATCTTTGCACTCAAGATGTGGAGGCATTACCTTTATGGGATAAAATGTGAGATCTTCACAGATCATAAAAGCCTGCAGTACATCCTGAGTCAAAGGGAGCTGAATATGAGGCAGAGAAGATGGGTAGAACTGCTCAGTGACTATGATTGCAAGATCCAGTACCATCCGGGTAAGGCGAATGTTGTGGCAGACGCCTTAAGCCGGAAATCACTTGGCAGTTTGTCCCACATTTTAGCAGAGAGGAGGCCAGTGGTGAGGCAATTTTTCAAGCTCATGAATGAAGGTCTACAGTTGGAGTTGTCTGGTACAGGTGCTTTAGTTGCCCAGATGAGAGTGGCACCTGTGTTTCTGGAGCAGGTGGCTCAGAAACAGCATGAGGACCCAGAGTTAGTGAAGATTGCCAGGACTGTTCAGTCGGGCAAGGATAGTGAGTTCAGATTTGACAGCAAGAGGATCCTCCGCTATGGAAACAGATTGTGTGTACCAGATGACGTAGGGCTGAAGGGAGACATTATGAGAGAGGCTCATAATGCCAGATACAGTGTTCACCCTGGAGCCACCAAGATGTATCAAGATCTGAAGAAGGTTTATTGGTGGCCAGCTATGAAAAGAGAAGTGGCACAGTTTGTGTCAGCCTGCGAAGTGTGTCAGAGGGTGAAGCTGGAACATCAGAAGCCGGCTGGAATGCTTAACCCACTACCTATTCCAGAGTGGAAATGGGAGAATATAGCTATGGACTTCGTGGTGGGGTTACCGGCGACGTCCAACAGATTGGACTCCATATGGGTGATTGTGGACAGACTCACCAAATCTGCTCACTTCATCCCTGTCAGGAGTGGCTATTCTGTGGACAAGTTGGCGCAGGTGTATGTTGATGAGATCGTCAGGCTGCATAGGGTTCCTGTTTCAATAGTGTCTGATAGAGGACCCCAGTTCACCTCCAGGTTTTGGCGGAGTCTGCAGAACGCTATGGGTACCAGTTGGATTTTAGCACTGCTTTCCATCCTCAGACGGACGGACAATCAGAGAGGACCATCCAAACAATTGAAGATATGCTCAGAATGTGTGTGCTAGATTTTGGCGGTTCTTGGAGGCAGCATCTACCTTTGGTGGAGTTTGCTTACAATAACAGTCATCATGCTAGCATAGGGATGGCTCCATTCCATATGAAGCTTTGTATGGAAGGAAGTGCAGGTCGCCTGTCTGTTGGGAAGAAGTTGGAGAAAAGGTCTTGGTAGGGCCTGAACTAGTAGAGATCACCAGCAGAGTGGTGCCCATCATCAGAGAAAGGATCAAGACTGCTGCAAGCAGGCATAAGAGTTATGCAGACATCCGCAGAAGGCAAGCAGAGTTTCAGGAGGGGGATTTGGTATTGCTCAAGGTGTCTCCAATGAAAGGGGTGATTCGGTTTGGGAAGAAGGGTAAGCTAGCTCCACGATACATCGGACCCTTTGAAGTCTTGCAAAAGATTGGGAATGTATCGTACAAGCTGGACTTGCCTACTTCGATGGAGAGAATCCATCCGGTTTTTCATGTTTCCATGTTAAGGAAGTTCGTGTCAGATTCGGGCAAAGTTCTTAGTGAGCCTGATGTGGAGATCCAAGAGGATCTCACCTATGTTGAACAGCCAGTACGGATCCTAGACACCCAGATCAGAAAGTTAAGGAACAAAGAAATCCCGATGGTGAAAGTCCTTTGGAATCACCACAACATCGAAGAGTGTACCTGGGAGACACGAGAGTCCATGCTCCGGCAACATCCTCATCTCTTCTAAGGTGAGTTTTATGTGCTTTGTATGAATGTTTATGTTTTATGCTATGCCATGTGTTTGTTTGGTGAATATTCGAGGACGAATGTTCTTAAGGGGGGAAGAATGTAATACCCGGCTAGACTCCGGCATCGGAATTCCTACCGTCCGGTGGAATCTCGGATGTCGGAAACCTCTAGAAGGGTAAAATCATGTTTTATAAAATGTTTTAATGTACTTCATGGGTTTAAGCAAGAAAGAAATTAAGTTTTGAATGAAAATAGTCTTGATAGGAAGACTTAGGTTCGGCCGCCGAACATGCATGCACTTCGGGAGTGCTTTAGGCCCCGAAGGCATAAGTGAGGGAAGTCCAGGTTCGGCCGCCGAACCTTATGTTCGGCCGCCGAACATGGCATGCATGCGGAGGCACGTTAGGCCCCCGAAAGTGGCCTAGCCAGCCACCTATAAAAGGGTCCCCTTGTCCGAATGGGCGAGCTTTTCTCCCTATTTTCGGCCAAGGTGAGTTCTCCGCCGTCCCTCGCCGATTTTGAGTCCTTTTCTTCAAATCTTTCATGATTTTTATGAGTTTTTACCTTGTTTTGAAGATTTTTGAGCAAAGAGCAAGTTTTGAGGCTTGGAAGACTCAGGAGCTCTTTTCCTTTGGTTTTCAAGTTTAGGTCGTCTCTCTCTCGATCTTCAAGAGGTAAGAGCCGATCTTGAGCTCATTGTATGTTTTAAACAAATTTTAAGTTGATTTTTGGGGTAGAAATGCATGTTTAGGTTAGTTGAACTTTGTTAGATTTTATGTGATCATATGGACAATGTGTGTTGGATATGCATGTTTGATGAGTTTGAGTTGGGGTTTAGGATAGTTTGAGACCCCTATTGTAACGACCCCAAAATGGACCGTCACCAGCGCTAGGATTCAGGTCGGCTTAAGGCCGCCAGAACCCGTAGCAAGCCTGATCTATACTCCCTTTTTACCTGTAAATCCCATACATGATCATACATAAACCCTTCAAAATAACATAAAAACTAATCAAATCTTTGCAAGATGTAATGAAAACATGAAGAAAAGCTTCAAAAGGACAGGGTCTCACCTCAGTCAGTGAAAGAAAACGGCAATCCTTATCGTTTCAACCGACTGAGGGCCTTTTATAGGTGGCTGACCAGACCACCTTCGGCGGCCAAACGTAAAACCGAAAGCCATGCATGTTCGGCGGTCGAACCTCACCTTCGGCGGCCGAACCTGGCTTTTCTGCCTTGGTTCATTTCACTTAAAAACACATTTCCTTATACTTAAAAACTTATGAACATAACAAAACATTATAGAAAAACATAAATCTGACCCTTCTAGAGACTTCCAACATCCTAGATTCCACCGGACGACAGGAATTTTGATGCCGGACTCTAGCCGGGTATTACACCTATGTGTTGATGCAAGTGTCTATGCATGATTTAAGAGAGTTGGATGCTTGATTGGAGGGTTTGGGAGGAAAGTGTGCATTGAAAAGCTGAGTTTCTGCCCTTTTGGGAGAAACCAGGTTCAGCAGCTAAAAGGACTTTCGGCCGCCGAACCTGTCTGTGAGGCAAGCCTTTTGGCTGCCGAAGCCTGCCCTCGAAAATGGACTTTTGTCTCTGGAGGGCACTTTCGACCGCCGAAGGTGCCGCCGAACCGGCATGACTTTCGGCTCTGGAGGGACTTTCGACCGCCGAACCTGCCGCCGAAAGTGCCCTGTGCAGCCCTCCTTTGCATGTTTTCTATGATTGTTTTAAGGTGTTTTAGGGGGGTTTTTGGGGAGTATTTTAGAGTCATGTTTATGTATGTTAGGTCCCTCATTTGAGTCCACCTGTGTAGGTTCGGACCCGAGGAACCGAGGATCCCAGCAGTGAGTTCAGCTGCTTCTGAGTCTGCTAGAGCTTCAGCCAGAGGTGAGTGGAACTAAACTTAATATTTTAAATTGAGAAATTAAACGAAAGTTTTAGCATGATTCACGCATCATGAATGCCATGAGATATATTAGGGTGTTGCATTAGAATTCACGAATATGTTGCATTGCATAATATGTTGTTGATGTGGATGAATGTTGAATGATCCATTAGTCCTCATATGTTATGACATGATGATATGATATGGAAGTCCAGGCGTGCCTGCACTATGCCCCTGGCACTATGTAAGAGAAAGACCGGGTGTGGCCTGCACTACGCCCCCGGCACAATTGGATATGTATGATATGTTATGTATTAGAGAAAGACCAGGTGTGGCCTGCACTACGCTCCTGGCATGATTGGAATATGTAGAGGGCTAAATGGTGACAAGTTCATCCTTGATGTGATTTGTTTGTGCTGTGACGCATTCCATGTTATCATATGTTTTAAATACTATGTTTTATTATTCTGCTCACTGGGCTTTATAGCTCACCCCTCTCCCTTAACCCCCAGGTTTGCAGGTACAAGGTAGACCAGGAGGTCAGCAGGAGTAGAGTTATGTTATTGTAATAGCTAGATGTGGACATGGATATGTTGTAATGAAAAAGTATGATATAGAAATGTTATGTAATGATGCTTATGAAAGTTTAGAGTTGTGCTTGACCATAGTATTATGTTAATCCCTTTCTAGTACATGATCTTAATGTTTAATGATGATTATTGTAAACCAAACTTAATTTATGTTATGTCACCCCATTGGAGCTTTGATGAGGACTCCAAGGTGGGGTTAATGTTTATGTTTATGAATAGTGCATGCACAGGTTGAGGTTGGTAATTGAATGGAAAGAAAAGTTCAAAATTTTTATGTATGTTGTTGATCATGTATGGGATTAAACAGGTTCATAGGATGAATGTTTGGCTTGCTACGGGTCCCGACGGTCTTAAGCCGATCTGGATCCTAGCGCCGATAGCGGTCCGATTTTCGGGTCGTTACAATGAGGATAAGAGGTTGTTGCAGTTGGTTGTACACCTCTTATTTGTGCTACTTGTGATATGTTGCATTCTATCTCCAATTTTCAGAAAAAATTTATACTGATTAGCTTGTTGAATTTGCAGCTTGGTATTCATGATTTAGCGGCACCATCTGTGGGGCTTTCATCTTGGCTACCGAGGTGATAGTATTGCCATTAGCTTTTTTCCTTCTCATTTGTAATAAAAAATTTTAATTTTTCAATTCACATTAATTAAGAGTAGTTTAAAAAGATAATAAATAATTTTTATTATAAAAAGAAAATAATATATAATTTAGAATTGATAAGGAGAAGAAAACAAGTTTATTATTGTGTGATGGAAGAATTTGAAAATAAAATTAGTATATTTTCTACTTATATGGGCTATTGGTAAGAGTGGTAATGATAGACATAATTATTATTTTATATAGATGAACTCGTTTCAAATTAATTAAAATTTATCCTAAACTTTATTCATCTTAAAAAATAATTTAATTTTCAAAACTTTAATGTTTCTATAAAATATTTAAATTTTTTAAAAATGAGAATACAAAAAAAATTATACATATTATAATAAATATATATATTTCATATTTAATTGATTATTTATAGAAATAAATTTAATTAAGGGATCGATAATGAATATAGGGCTGACAAGACTCTCGCCCTCACCTCTACAGATTATAATTTTTAAGTGGGAGTAGGGCTATTATGAATCTATTTTAATAACGGTCATATTTACTTTTTATATTTTAATAAAAATTTAACAAAATTTACATAATGTATAAATTAAATCAAACAAAAATTAAATAAGCAAGGGAAGAAGCGAAGGAAATAATAACAAAGGAGACCACATGATTGCAGGCAAACGGGCGTGGTCGCATTACAAGAAGAAAGAAAGCTGCTTTTATCACATGCCCATAGCTTTGTAAAAATTCAATAATCATCTCCTTCCTTCCTCTCTCCCTCCCTCCCGCCTTCCAATTCCATTCCCCAAAATTAATTCCCTCCAAACACATGTACTTGTATATTTTACTTTTACCCATATAATTATTATTATTTTAAATTTGTGCTCATGTAAGACAAAAATCTATGGACCATTTACTCATGTGGCCTGCCTATTCATAATCCTAGTTCATGTGTGCCCTCGATAAAAGCTATCACCCCTTTTCTTTTATTATTATTTTTCTTCTTTGCCGAAACCCTAATTAATATTTTGTACTTCATCTTTCTTTTTTATTTATGCTTGCTTCTCCTCCATCATTCAGATTCTCTTTAGCTCTCCGTATGCTCAAGTCTTCTCATCTTTGATTTTGTTGAAAAGTACATGGATAAATAAACAGAATAATTCATTCTATGCTAATATAAAACATTAAAATTTAATCTTCCAAAGCTCAAATTTTCAAGAATTTTCATTTTCCACCCCTAGCTAGCTACAAGTTTTTATTCTTTGAAGTCCCTTGGATTTTCATACCCAAAAAGCTCCCTATTGTTTGAATTTTGAACAAGTGATGTAAGAGATTATTATCTTTGATATCATGATTATAAAGCAGAATGATTTTGTCTTAGTATAAATTAGAAAGAAAAGAACATGCATACAAATAGTTGATATTATTAAAGAAAAGGCAAGACAACAACCCTAGGTTAAAAAAAAAAAGGTTTGTTTTTGTGCAGTGCAACATAGTAATTTGTTTTGGGTTGGGTTGGTCACCATGCCCACTCTCCTTGTTAGAAAGGGACCAGAAACATTCACTGTTACTCATGTCTCCTTTGACTGTGTTATACTGTATGTCCAAAGCACTACAATTTTGCTGCATGCTACATTTTTGTCTTTGATCAAAACATATACCCATGAGTTTTTTTCTTTTTTAATGATTATGATTGATTAATTGGAAGAGTAAGGGACTAATTACTCGGTGTGTTTGTCTGGCAAATTATATATTTTTTTACTGTTAGTGGACTGAACTGCTATTGGAAGAGGGTTGTTGTAACTTTCACCATCATTAGCGTTGAAGTTATTTTTAAGGCTAATTGTGCAGCATGCTAGCTTCTGCATTTATTCTATTCCATTGGCAATTTTATAATACCCTGTATGCTATGTACTTGATTTTATACTTAACCCTCAAGCTGGCTTTATATATATAACTGCAAATTGTTGGTGATATAAAATTATTATGGAGTCCTTCACCTATAAGCCTAAACTTTTAGGTTGAGTGTATAATTAATTGGTAACGTTTTTTAGCTCATTATAGAATCATAATTTCTCAAAGTTTATAATTTTTTTCCGTTTCTCTAAATAATAAATTTTATAAGTTTTCTTTTCATACCTATAAAAACTTTTTTCAGATTTCAACAAAAAAATTAGTAAAGTAGCAAACCCTGCCAATTTTTAACCTTTGAATCATGATATGAAATAAGTCAAGAAATTTGAGTCAATATTTACGGGAGGTCCAATATTAGTGGGAGACTCTAATACCATATTAAATTTGAGCCAAAGTTAACTCATCTTAAAAGCTAGTTCAAGGGGAAAGAGTGTCTAAATACCTTGTAAGGGGCACATTACCCTTCCCAAACCGATGTGGGATTCAATATACCCCCTCATATACCCCCTCACACTCAAGACTATATTGGAGTGTGAAATATTTACGGGAGGCCCAATATCAGTGAAAAGGCTCTGATACATGTTAAATTGAGTTAGACCTAATTAATTCATGTCAAAAGCAAGCTCAATAGCGCGGAGTTCCTAAGTCCCTTGTAAGGGACACATTAACCTATCTCAAACCGATATCAGATTCAACATGAAGGACAAATAGTATTAAAAATTAGTTGAATACAATAATCTAGATAAAAATTAATAGAGATTTAAGTGTTATTTTAAATGAAAAATAAACAATCAAAGCACTTAAATTTTGATAGATGAGGGAAAATGAATGGAATTGCAGTATATTTGAATCCAAGTACTTGGATATCCATAGGTTCCACACGAACACAAAAGGTCATCCGATGCATACTGGAAAATAGTCCAACTAAAAAATAAATTTTAAAAAAAATTCTCCAAAAAAAAAAATGTTAAATAGCAGAATAAATTAAACTGGGCTATTATAAATAAGAGACATAACTTTATATCAGACTTTTTTTTGCTCTATCTTGGGTGTATAATTTCTTTCATCTCTCACTCATACATTATAGGGCATAATAATATGTACACCGCAAATTTCACACTTGCATAATAATATGTACACTGCAACTTTCATACTTAACAAATAGACTGTGTGACCTTTGCATACTTTGAGAGCTTAAATATTACTCTCTCTGTCTCATAATTTTTGTCCATTTTCTTTTTGAATTGTCCCAAAATTATTATCCACAATTTTTTTAGACTATAATAATATATAAATTGACTATTATACCCTTATTTAATTTTTATCTTATTTTCAAGAAACCTCTTAAAATATCTCTTAATATTTAATAAAGTTTAATTTATTTAAAATAGATATAATTAGAAAGTTAATAAAAAAAATTGTATACCTTAATATGTGTGTAAAAATAAAGTAGATAAAAATTATAAGACGGAGAGAGTATATGTCTGTTAGAGCAATATAACCGCTCACATGGAAAAATTCATAATAGTTACAATATACAATATCCTAGATCATTTATCACATTGAATATTCATATAATCTCAATTATTTTCTTTTATGTCTATTGTAACGACCCGAAAATCGGACTGCTACTGGCGCTAGGATCCAGATCGGCTTAAGGCCGCCGGGACCCGTAGCAAACCTAACATACAACCTGTAAACCTGTTTAATCCCATACATGATCAACAATTTCATAAAATTTTAAACTTTTCTTATTCAATTCACCAAACTCAACCTGTGCATGCACAACTAATAATCATAATCATTAATCCCGCATTAGAGTCCTCATCAATGCTCCAATGGGGTAACATATCATACATTAAGTTTGGTTTACATAACAATGATAAAACATAATTAAAGACCATGTATAAAGGGATTAACTAACATACTATGGTCAAGCTCAATTCTATCCTTAACATTTCATAACCATTCAACACATTACATTACAATAATCTCATGTCCACAGCTAGCTATTACAAGACATCACTTTACTCTTCTTGACCTCCTGGTCTATCCCGTACCTGCATACCTGAGGGATTAGGGAAGGGGTGAGCTACTAGAGCCCAGTGAGCAGAATAATAAAACATTTAATTTAAAACTCATGATCTCATGGAATGCATCATATTACAAACAAATCACATCAAGGATGGTTTTGTCACCAATAGTCCTCTACATATCCAATAGTGCCAGGGGCGTAGAATGGGCTTCGACATGGTCTTTCTCTTATCATAACATAACATAACTTAACATAACATTCCAATAATGCCAGGGGCGTAGAATGGGCCTCCTCGACCTGGTCTTTCTCTTAACATCGTGCCAGGGGCATAGAATGGGCCTCGACCTGGACTTCCATACCATACCATATCATACCACATCATATCATATGAGGACTAAAGGATCATCCAATACCCATCCACATCATCATCAAATCATGCAATGCAACATATTCGTGAATTCTAATGCAAACAACCTAATTTATCTCATGGCATTCATGATGCATGAACATGCTCAAAGCTGATTTATTTATTTGAAACATAAAGAGTTATTCTACTCACCTCAGGCTAGCTCTGACAGACACTGAAGCAGCTGACTCACTGCTGAGGTCCTCGTTCCTCGGGTTCGAACCTACACAGGTGGACTCAAATGAGGGACCAAACAAACATAAACATGACTCTAAAATACTCCCCAAAAACCCCCTAGAACACCATAAAACAATCACATAAATCATGCAAAGGAAGGCTGAACAGGGCACTTTTGGCGGCAGGTTCGGCGGCCGAAAGTCCCTCCAGAGCCGAAAGTCATGCACCTTTGGCGGCACTTTCGGCGGCAGAAGGTTCTCTCCAGAGACGAAACTCATGCATGTTCGGCGGCACCTTCGGCGGTCGAAAGTCCCTCCCAGAGCCGAAAGTCCACTTTCGGGGGCAGGGTTCGGCAGCCAAAGGCTGGCCTCCACAGGCAGGTTCGGCGGCCGAAAGAGCCTTCGGCTGCCGAACCTGAGTTCTTCTCAAGGGCATAACTCAGCCTCTTTCATGCACAAACACTTCTCAAATCATACAATCATGCATTTATCTATTCTACAACAAGCAAACTCAAGCCAACAAGCCTATAGGGGTCTCAAACTATCCTAAACCCCAACTACAACACATCAAACATACATAAACATCATACATTGCCCAAAAACTCAACATAGACCCATAAACTCAAAAATAACCTAAACATGCATTTCTACCCCATAAATCTTCATAAAACTTGTTTAAAACATAAAATGAGCTAAAGATCTACTCTTACCTCTTGAAGATCGAGAGGAGAGGCGATCTAACTCGGAGATAGGAGAGATTTCGCTCCTTTGGTCTCCAAGCTCCAAAACTTGCTCTTTTGCTCAAAAATCTTCAAACCAAGTCAAAACTCATAAGAAATCATGAAAACTCGAAGGAAGAATCTCAAAATCAACAAGGGACGGCGGAGAGCTCACCTTGGCCAAAAATGGGAAGAAAAGCTCGCCCGTTTCGGATAAGGGACCCCTGTATAGGTGGCTGGCCAGGCCATTTTCGGGGGCCTAACGTGCCTTCGCATGCATGCCATGTTTGGCGGCCGAACATAAGGTTCAGCGGCCGAACCTAGACTTCCCTCACTTATGCCTTCGGGGGCCTAAAGCACTCCCGAAGCGCATGCATGTTCGGCAGCTGAACTTGAGGTTCGGCGGCCAAACCTGAACCTTCCTCCAAGGTTATTTTTATGGAAAAACTCATTTTCTTTCTTGCTTAAAACCATAAAATACATTAAAATATTTTATGAAAACATGATTTTACCCTTCTAGAGGTCTCCAACAATCGAGATTCCACCGGACGGTAGGAATTCCGATACCGGAGTCTAACCGAGTATTACATCTATAATTATATTTTATCTATAGTTAAATATAATTGACCGGCCAATGAACACAAAACTAATATGATATTTTCATATAATCTTTCTCACATCTCGATACTCTTAATCTTAATTCAATTTGCTTTTTTTTTTTTTAGGAATATCTTGTCAGATCGCATCATTCATAATCATCTTATAATATCCTAAGATAGCAAATATTAAATTAAATATCAAGTAACAGATTAGAGTTTTAAAGGTATTAGTTATATTACTTATAATCTTTATAGTCTCACACATTAATAAGCAGAGATCAACGCTTATACTTCCATCATTAGTTACAAGCACATGTAGTATGAATCACATACTACAATATCTACTTTAATTCATAATAGAGTGTATATCTCTATTTAAGATACTCTATAGATGATAATTTGAGCATACTTAAATGTTCAAATTTGAGTTCTCTAACCTACTAGTGTACTACCCGGCTAGAGTCCGGCATCAGAATTCTACTTTCCGATGGAGTTTCGGATGTCGGACGTCTCTAGAAGGGTTAGAGTGATGTTTTTTAACATGTTTTGGTATGTTTCATCGTTTTACAGCATAAGGAAATGAGTTTTTGAGTGAAATGAACCAAGGCAGAAAAGCCAGGTTCAGCCGCCGAAGTTGAGGTTCGGCCGCCGAACATGCATGGCTTTCGGTTTCACGTGTGGCCGCTGAAGGTGGTCTGGCCAGCCACCTATAAATGGCCCTCAGCCGGTTGAAGCGGTAAGAGCACCGTTTCTTTCACTTGCTGAGGTGAAACTCTGTCCTTTGTGAGTATTCTTTCATGTTTTCATTAAATCATGCAAAGATTTGATTGAGTTTTATGTTCTTTTGAAGGTTTTGAGCTTTAACCACAAAGTTGTGCATTTGGAGAGTTTGAAGAAGAGGTGCTTCAAAACTCCACGTTAGGATCATTCATCTACTTGTTTTCAAACGGTAAGTGAAGATCCTGAACTTGTTTTTATGATTTTTGATGTTTTTATGGGGTTTATGGAGAGAGTTGCATGAATAGGTTCAAAAGAGAGTTTTTGCTGATTTTGTGCATAGAGCTTGTTTCTGTGTTGTTTGTGTTGTGTTTTTGGGGTGTTAAGGTAGTTTCTAACCCCTTTGAGCATATACATGAGTGTATGCAAGTTGAGGTATTTGTGTGTGAGTTGATTTTGGTGCTTTTGGCGAGAGGCAGAGCACGTTTCTGCCTTGCGGATGAACTCAGGTTCGGCCGCCGAAGGTACATTCGGCCGCCGAACCCATGAGGAGGTGGCTTCGGCTGCCTAAGCTTGCCCCCGAGCTTTTGGACTTTCAACTCTGGAGGGAAGTTCGGCCGCCGAACATGCCGCCGAAGGTCAGAGACTTTCGTCTCTGGAGTGCCTTTTGGCCTCCGAAACTTGCCCCCGAAAGGGTTCGGCTGCCGAAAGTAGAGATTCGGCCTCCGAAGGTGCTTGAGTTTCGTCTCTGGAGAGGACTTTCGGCCGCCGAACCTGCCGCCGAAAGTGTCCTGTCCAGCTTTCCTTTGCATGTCTTGCATGGATGTTTGCGTGAGTTTAAGGGGATTCTTGGGGAATGTAATAGAGTTGTTCATAAGCTAGTTTGGTCCCTCATTTGAGTCTATCTGTATAGGTACAGACCAGAGGAACCAGAGAGAGCAGTAGTGAGTTCTGCTCCAGAGTTTTCAGAGCCTGCAGAGTCAGTCCAGTTAGCCAGAGATGAGTGGAACTAAACTTAAAGCTGTTACTTGAATTAAGAAATAATTAGCTTTTAGCATACTTCATGCATCATGAGTATACAGTAGGTTGTTTGCATTAGCACTCACGAATATGTTGCATTGCATAGTTATTTGTTGTTGTGGGTGAATGCTGAATGATCCAATAGTCTCTGAGAGAAGTCCAGGAGCCTTTGACTACGCCATGGCAGGTATAGAGAAGTCCAGGAGCCTTTGACTACTGTAACGACCCGAAAATCGGACCGCTACCGGCGCTAGGATCTAGATCGGCTTAAGGCCGCCGGGACCCGTAGCAAGCCTGACATGTAACCTGTAAACCTGTTTAATCCCATACATGATCAACAATCATACATAAAAATTTAAAACTTTTCTTTCATTCATTCCTCATACACCAAACTCAACCTGTGCATGCACTAAACATAATCTTAATCATAAACTTGACCCCTCAGTGGGATCTCATCAATGCCCCAGTGGGCGATATACATGTGTTGAGTTGGCTAGTGTAACGCCCCGGAAATCCGGACCGCTACCGGCGCTAGGATTCAGGTCGGCTTAAGGCCGCCGGAACCCGTAGCAAGCCTACATACATCCTGTTTACCTGTTTAATCCCATACATGATCAACAAACATACATAAGAATTAAGAACTTTTCTTTTTCTTCATTCACCAAACTCAACCTGTGCATGCACTATATTCATCATATACATAAACATTAATCCCTCTGTGGGATTTCATCAAAGCCTCAATGGGCAATATATATATCCTGTGTTGAGTTGGTTCACATATACATCATAAAATAAGATCATGTACATACCAAGGGATTAACATATACTATGGTCAAGCACAACTCTATCCTCAATAACATAATTACATAAACATAACTGTTCAAGACTTTACATTACATTCTTATCATTTGTCATGTCCACATACTCTAGCTATTACATACATATGACTTTTCTCTTCTTTTCTTCTCTATCAATCCCGTACCTGCAAACCTGGGGTTAGGGGAGAGGGGTGAGCTAAAAGCCCAGTGAGCAGAAACTAAAAACATTATATTAAAATTCATGCTTTCATGGAATGCATCATATCACAAACAATTCACATCAAGGGTGAACCTGTCACCAATTAGTCCCAACATAGTCTCGTGCCAGGCCGTAGCATGGGGTCCTGGTCTTCCTGTCATAACATACATAAAGTCTCGTGCCAGGCCGTAGCATGGGGTCCTGGTCTTCCTGTCATAACATATATAAAGCCTCGTGCCAGGCCGTAGCATGGGGTCCTGGTCTTCCTGTCATAACATATATAAAGCCTCGTGCCAGGCCGTAGCATGGGGTCCTGGTCTTCCTGTTATATCATATATTAAGTCTCGTGGACTAATTGGATCATACAGCATTCACCCACAACCACAAAATAAAATGCAATGCGACATATTCGTGAACTAATGCAATCAGCCTATTACATGTCATCATGATGCATGAAACATGCTCAAAACATTTAATTGCTTGATTTAAAACATTAAGCTTGTTTCCACTCACCTCTGGCTAGCTCTGACCAGACACTGAAGCAGCTCACTCACTGCTGGGGTCCTCGGTTCCTCGGGTCCGAACCTACACAGGTGGACTCCAATGAGGGACCAAACATATATAAACACAACTCTAATATATCCCCCAAAACCCCCCTAAAACATCATGAAAACATCACAGAAAATATGCATGAAATGGCTGAACAGGGCACCTTCGGCGGCACCTTCGGCGGCCGAAAGCCCCAGACAGAGACGAAACTCAGCTAGGTTCGGCGGCACCTTCGGCGGCCGAAAGCTGCCTCCACAAGGGGGGTTCGGCGGCCGAAACTCCCTTCGGCTGCCGAACCTGGTTTCTGCCAAACGGCAGAAACTTGGTTCGAATGAACCTCCTGCCTCCCAAAACCATAAATCATGCATATTTCTCAACTAAAACACACATACAAGTTCCTAGGGGCCTCAAACATGCATATACCCCATCTACAACACTTCATTCACACACAAACAAGCTACATTGCTCAAAAATCACAACTTAAACCCATAAACCTACACATGAACTAAACATGCCTTTAATCCCCAAAGATCTTCATAAAACTTGTGTCAAGCATAAAAAGAGTTCAAGATCGACCCTTACCTCTTGAAGATCGAGAGTAGAGGCGATCTAACTTGGAGTTGGAAGAGATTTAGCTCCTTGGGTCTCCAAGCTCAAAACTTACTCAAAACTCGATTCAAAAGCTTAAAAACTTCAAAGCAAGATGAAAACTTGTTAAAACCATGAAAGATCTAGAGGAAACACTCAAGATCGAGGGAGGAACGGTGGAGACTCACCTTGGCCGACAATGGGAGAGAAAAAGCTCGCCCGTGCGGACCAAGGGGACCCTTTTATAGTGGCTGGCCAGGCCACGTTCGGGGGCCGAATGTGCCTCCGCATCCATGCAATGTTCGGCGGCCGAACATAAGGTTCGGCGGCCGAACCTGCACTTCCCTCACTTAGACTTTCGGGGGCCTAACGTGCCTCCCAAAGTCCATGCATGTTCGGCGGCCGAAAGTGAGTTTCGGCGGCCGAACCTGGGTTTTTCCTTAAAGAATTTTCATGCAAAAACTTATTTAAAATCATACTTAAAACATTAAAATACATGAAAACATTTTATAAAAACATGCTTTTACCCTTCTAGAGGTTTCCGACACCCAAATTCCACCGGACGGTAGGAATTCCGATACCGGAGTCTAGCCGGGTATTACAGCTAGCATCTATAACATAAAACATCTAAGATCATGTATTTAAAAGGGATAACAACATCCATAGGGTCAAGCACAACTTCTAATCCTCAATATCATTATACATAACATTACTATTCAAACTTTACATCATCTTACAATTTTATCATGTCCACTTTCTATCTATTACAAACATATGACTTTACTCTTCTTGACTTCTCTGTCTAGCCCGTACCTGCAATCCTGGGAGATTAGGGAGAAGGGGTGAGCTACTAGAGCCCAGTGAGCAGAATAATAGAAAACAACATTTAAAATCTCATGCCATCATGTAATGCAACACATCACAACAAATCACATCTCGGATGGTATTGTCACCTATAGTCCTCTACATTCCAAAGTGCCGGGACGTAGAATGGGTACAACCGATCTTTCTCTTAACATAACATATCATACATACCAATGTGCCAGGGATGTAGAATGGGTACAACCTGGACTTCCATACCATCTCATGCCATAGCATCATCATATCATATGAGGACTAAAGGGTCATCCAATAACCAATCCACATCAACAACATAAATGCAATGCAACATATTCGTGGGTTCTAATGCAAACAACCTATTTCATCACATGGCATTCATGATGCATGAACATGCTCAACTGTATAATTCATTTGCTTTAAAACATAAGGTTTATTCTACTCACCTCTGGCTAGCTCTGACAAAGACTGATGCAGCTAACTCACTGCTGGGGTCCTCAGGTCCGAACCTACACAGGTGGACTCAAATGAGGGACCAAACAACTAGAACATAACTTTAAAAACATCCCCCAAAAACCCCCTAAAACACCTCAAAACAATCATGCAAAAACATGCAAAGGAAGGCAGAACAGGGCAGGTTCGGCGGCACCTTCGGCGGCCGAAAGTCCCTCCAAAGCCGAAACCCAGGCAGGTTCGGCGGCACCTTCGGCGGCCGAAAGTCCCAGACAGAGACGAAAGTCTCTTTTCGGGGGCAACTTCGGCAGCCGAAAGGCCTGCCTCCCAAGCCATATTCGGCGGCCGAAAGTTCCTTCGGCTGCCGAACCTAGTTTCTGCCAAAGGGCAGAAACTTGGCTCCCTTTGCACAAAAACTTTTCCCTTCCATTCCAACATGCATATAACTCATCAAATCATGCAAATATACATACATTGGCTCCTAGGGGTTTCAAACTACCTAAAACCCCAACTACAACACACAACAACAACAGAAATCCAACATACATTGCTCAAAACATAACATTAACTCAAAAACCTAACTATGAGCTAAACATGCATTCTACCCCATAGGTCTTGCATAAAACTTACTTTAAACATAAAATGCGTTTAAGATCGGCTCTTACCTCTTGAAGATCGAGAGAGAGACGTCCTAAACTCAGAGGTGGGAGATTTTTGAGTTCTTGAACCTCAAAGCTCCAAAACTTGCTTTAAACTCAAAAATCTTCAAAGGAAAGCAAAAACTTGTGAAAAACTTGAAAGATTTGAAGGAAAAGGCTCAAGATTGGTGAGGAATGGCGGAGGACTCACCTTGGCCGACAATGGGGAGAAAAGCTCGCCCGTTTTCGGCTAAGGGACCCTTTTATAGTGGCTGGCCAGGCCACGTTCGGGGGCCGAACGTGCCTCCACATGCATGCCATGTTCGGCGGCCGAACTTGAGGTTCGGCGGCCGAACCTGGACTTTCCTCAACCTATGCCTTCGGGGGCCTAAGGCACACCCGAAAAGCCTGCATGTTCGGCGGCCGAACCTGAGCTTTCCTCCAAGGTTGTTTTTATTCAAAAACTCATTTCCTCTTTACTTAAAATCATCAAAAACATTAAAACATTTCATGAAAACATGGTTTTACCCTTCTAGAGGTCTCCGACATCCGAGATTCCACCGGACGGTAGGAATTCCGATACCGGAGTCTAGCCGGGTATTACATTCTCCCCCCCTTAAGAACATTCGTCCCCGAATGTTCCTCAACTAACACATAGCATGGCATACACATAACATACACGTAAAGCACATGAAACATATAAGAAAATAACCTTAGAAAAGATAAGGGTATTGCTGGAGCATGGACTCCTGTGTCTCCCAGGTGCAATCTTCCATATTGTGGTGGTTCCACAGGACTTTCACCATCGGGATTTCCTTGTTTCTCAGCTTTCCGATCTGGGTGTCTATGATCCTGTAATACCCGGCTAGACTCCGGTATCGGAATCCCTACCGTCCGGTGGGACCTCGGATGTCGGAAACCTCTAGAAGGGTAAAACTATGATTTTATGAAATGTTTTCATGTATTTCATGTTTTTAAGTAAGAAATTAAATGAGTTTTTGCATGAAAAATCTTTGGAGGAAAACCCAGGTTCGGCCGCCGAACATGCATGCTTTCGGAGGGACTTTAGGCGCCCGAAAATTTTGAGTGAGGGAGATGCAGGTTCGGCCGCCGAACTCCAAGTTCGGCCGTCGAACCTTGCATGCATGCGGAGGCACTTTCGGCCCCCGAACGTGGCCTGGCCAGCCACCTATAAAAGGGGCACTTAGCCGAAATGGGAGAGTTTTCTCCCATTTTCAGCCACAGCAAGCTTCCGACCTCCCTCTCCCAAATCTTGTGTTTTTCCTTCAATCCCCACCATTTTCTTTGAGTTTTAAGGTTCCACAAAAGTTTTTGAGTGTTTTTAAGCAAGTTTGGAGCTTGGAAGTCTTGGAGCTAAATCCCTCCATTTTCCGAGCTAGGGTCGTTCTTCCTCTCGATCTTCAAGAGGTAAGCTTCGATCTATGCTTCTTTTATGTTTATGAAAGTTTTATGCAAGTTGATGGGGTAGAATGCATGTTTAGGCTTGTTGTTAGGTTTATGGGTTTATGTTGTGATTTGAACAATGTATGTTGGAAATGTGTTGTTTGAAGTGTTGTAGTTGGGGTGTATTATAGTTTGAGACCCCTAGGTGTGATGTATGATGTGTATGCATGTGTAGAGACAAGTTTATGCAGGTTTTGAGGCGTTTTGGAGGCTGTGGACACAAGGGAGCCAAGTTTCTGCCCTTCGGCAGAAACTCAGGTTCGGCCGCCGAAGTGACTTTCGGCCGCCGAACCCCCTTGTGGAGGCAGTTTTGGCTGCCGAAGCCTGCCCCCGAAACTCAAGTTTCGTCTCTGTCTGGGAGGTTCGGCCGCCGAAAGTGCCGCCGAACCTGCATGACTTTCGGCTACAGAGGGACTTTCGGCCGCCGAACCTGCCGTCGAAAGTGCCCTGTTCAGCCATTTCTTGCATGTTTTCATGTGATGTTTTCAGGATGTTTTAGGGGGTTTTTGGGGAGTATTTTAGAGTCATGTTCATGTATGTTTGGTCCCTCATTTGAGTCCACCTGTGTAGGTTCGGACCCGAGGAACCGAGACCCCCAGCAGTGAGCCAGCTGCTTTAGAGTCTCTTCAGAGCTAGCCAGAGGTGAGTGGAATAAACTTTAAGTTTTAAAGCAAATTAATGAAATGTTTTAGCATGATTCACGCATCATGAATGCCATGAGATATATTAGGTTGTTTGCATTAGAATTCACGAATATGTTGCATTGCATACTTTGTTGTTGATGTGGATGAATGTTGAATGATCCATTAGCCCTTGTATGTCATGATAGCCTATGTGAGTCTAGGTGTGCCTGCTACGGCTCTACGCCCCTGGCACTATGACAGATTATGGAAGTCCGGGTGTGCCTGCTACGGCTCTACGCCCCCGGCATGTACAAGTAAGAAAGATAGGGGCTAAATGGTGACAAGTTCATCCTTGTTGTGAAATGTTTGTGTTATGGCGCATACATGAAAGCATGATTTAAATTGATGTTTTATTATTCTGCTCACTGGGCTCTAGTAGCTCACCCCACTCCCTTTATCCCCAGAGTTGCAGGTACAGGATAGATCAGGAAGTCGGCTAGAGTGAAGTTAAGTCATGTATGTTGTAATAGATAGTAGTGGACATGAACATGATGTAATGAGTATTTATGACCATGTAATGTAATGAATGATTTGATGATGTATTGAGGATTATAGTAGTGCTTGACCTAGAGGTGTGTGAATCCCCATTATGTACAGAGTGTTTAATGAGTAATGATGTTAATGACCATGATTATCCAAGCGGATATGTATGATGATGATACCCCATTGGAGTATTTGATGAGGACTCCAGTGTGGGGTTTATGTATGATTTTGTGCATGCACAAGTTTTGCTTGGATAAGAGAAAAGAAAAATTTTTACAGATCATGTATATGTTGTTATGTATGGGATTCCACAGGTTTACAGGAGGTATGTAGGCTTGCTACGGGTCCCGGCGGCCTTAAGCCGATCTGGATCCTAGCGCCGGTAACGGGTCGGATTTCCGGGTCGTTACAGAGTGGTATCAGAGCCCTAGGTTCATATGGTCGGACCTAGTGTGTCGGGCTCATAGATGTCCTAGAAGGTCAAGCACACTAGGAAAATCATGTCCACTAGGATAGGATGTAGAGTCCTGTCTATATGATGATATGATATGCCATGATGATATGCATGTGCATAAATGCTATGATGTGATGCTATGTATGTGATGAGGGTTCATGTGTTTCCACATGAACCATATGATGCTAATGATTGCTTATACTATGTGTTGTTTTTCAGAAGATAGAATGAGAGGAACTCGTCGATCTGCACGATTGACTGGAGTGCCACCTCAGGACGAGGGCGCTGATGCCCGTCCTCCAGCATTGCCTAGGGCAATGTCCAGTAGGTCCAACAGAGACAGAGTAGCTAGAGACCCTAGAAGGTCTTTGGATCTGGGTAGAAGCAGATCAGTAAGGGGAACAGTGCAGGGAGGAATGTCTGAGGATATGGAAGTAGATCAGAGGAGGGATGACAGTCTCGGTGTGAGCATGCCGGAAGAGGGCATGGGAGAATCAGAAGGAGGCACTCAGGCCTCGAGTTATGTCCAGCCACATCACTACCCACCCTATTCACACCATCCAGGGTATTCGATGGGAGGTACATCGGATTACCCCAGTTTTAGCCCTTATCCTCCACATATGCCATACCCACCATACGCTCAGTATCCCATGTACCCACCTCCACCTCCCTATACCAGTACAGCAAACCCTACCCCAGGGGATGTTGCACCTCCACCACCACCAGTACCTACTGTCCCGGAAACACAAGTACCCAAACCTACCTCATCTGGAGGGAGCAAGGTCAAGATGACCGATTACATGAAGTTGGGTGCTCCTTAGTACAGAGCAGGCGATGACCCATTTGAGTATCTGAGCAGGGTCATGACTATTACAGATGAGATAGGGGCTGATGACAGTAGAGCCATTCAGATGGCTGGGTTCACACTGGAGTGCAAGAAGGCACGTGGTTGGTTTAAGAACTATGTGAACCCGAGAGCGGACAGTATGTCCTGGGAGGAGTTCGCAAATGAGTTTGCAGGATGGGCTTTCCCTGAGAGCTCTAGAGAGCAGAAGATGATAGAATTCGAACAGTTGAGGCAGACTGAACAGATGAGTGTGGAGGGGTACACAGACAGGTTCCTGGAGTTGTTGCCATATGCTGGGCAGAATTTGGACACAGATCAAAAGAAGTCAAGGAGATATATTATGAGGCTGCACTCCCGGTATTCCTCTTTGATACAGTCAGCAGAGAGGGAGAGTTTCCATGCCATAGTGGATATGGCTAGGAGAATGGAGGCTAGTGCTATCGTTGAGGGGAAGGTAAAACAGTCAGTGGCACAGTCTTCTGGTTCCAAGACCCCAGGTGGGGAAAGGTTAGACTCTTCTTCTCTGAGTGCAGCAGTTGCAGGCAGTAAGAAGTGGGACAGAGGCCACAGAAAATCTAAGAAGAATAAGTTCTGGAACAAGATCAAGTCAGGTCTGGGTTTAGGCAGTGGCTCAAGCTCTGGCGCAGAGGTTACAGCATGTATGAGATGTGGGAGACCACACAAGGGAGTATGTCTGGCAGGGACAAACACATGTTTCAGATGCGGACAGGCGGGTCATTTGGCTCGAGATTGTCCTAGAGCAGCCTTTGCGGCACCGTCTCAGCAGACAGCCTCCGGCAGTGTGGTGCAGCCAGTAGCTCCAGCCGCAACACAGGCCAGTGGCAGAGGCAGAGGCAGAGGGTCAGCCTCTTCATCAGCAGGATACAGAGGTGAAGGTCCATCAGCTCCGGCACGGATCTTCACTATGACTCAGCAGGAGGCCAACACATCTAACACTGTGGTGGCAGGTAATCTCATCATTGGTTGTTCTGATGTGTATGCCTTAATGGACCCGGGTGCATCTCATTCTTTTATTGCTCCGAGAGTTGTGGAGAGGGTAGGATTGATGGTCTCTGGGTTAGAGTGTCCCCTATGGGTCAGTGGACCCAAGTGTGACCCGTCAGTGGCAGAGGCAGTCTGCCAATGTAGTCCAGTTTTCATAGAGGGAAGATGCCTTTCCGCCGACCTCGTGGTTCTAGATTTGACAGATTTTGACGTCATTCTAGGGATGGATTGGTTATCGACCCATGGTGCTACCTTGGACTGTAGAGACAAGGTAGTCAGATTCAGAGATCAGGATGGGTCGGAGGTCGTCTTCAGAGGAGACAAGAGGGGTACACCTAGAGGTCTGATCTCAGCTCTTCAGGCTCGTAGGTTGCTTAGGAGGGGATGTCAGGGGTTTCTAGCTCATGTGAAGGAGTTAGATAGTCATGTCAGAGAGCCCGCCTCAGTGCCTGTGGTGAGTGAGTTCTTAGATGTTTTCCCAGACGAGCTGCCAGGGTTACCACCTGCTAGGGAGATAGAGTTCGAGATTGAGTTAATGCCTGGTACCAGACCGATCTCTATCCCTCCCTACAGGATGGCACCAGCTGAATTGAAAGAACTGAAGGAACAGTTGCAAGAGCTGGTAGATAAGGGTTTCATCCGACCGAGTACTTCACCTTGGGGTGCTCCGGTTTTGTTTGTGAGGAAGAAAGATGGATCCCTCAGACTTTGTATCGACTACAGACAGTTGAACAAGGTCACTACCAAGAACAAGTACCCTTTGCCGAGGATCGACGATCTATTCGACCAGCTAGCAGGAGCAGGTCAATTGACTGGAGTCCCACCAGAGAATGAGAGACCAGCTGCTCGTC
Organism: Manihot esculenta; assembly: GCF_001659605.2. Lineage (NCBI taxonomy): Eukaryota > Viridiplantae > Streptophyta > Magnoliopsida > Malpighiales > Euphorbiaceae > Manihot > Manihot esculenta. The sequence goes on from NC_035171.2 coordinate 18,682,756, forward strand.
CTCCTGCATTGCCAAGGGCAAGGTCTCAGTGATCTAGCAGGGAAGGTACGTCAATAGACCCTAGAAGGTCTGTCGACGAGAGCAGAAGAGGTACAGCTAGGGGAGGAAGATCAGAGGAAAGGAGGGAAGCTATGGAGATTGATCAGTCTAGAGATGACAGCATGGGTATAGGCAGTTTTGAGGAAGGTATGGGAGAGTCGCAGGGAGGTGCTCAGACCTCAGGTTTTGGCTATCCAGAGTATCCGATGGGAGGTATGTCGGAGTACTCGAGTTTTGTGCCATATCCTCCTTATATGCCTTATATGCCTTATCCTCCTTATTACCCACCATATCCGATGTATCCATCTTCCCCTACCCATCCAAGTGCAGCACACCTAGAGCCAAATGACCCAGTACCACCACCAGAACCAGTAATCCCTGTTGTTGATAGGCAGGAACCTAGCTTATCTGGAGGTAAAGTCCAAATGACGGAGTACTTGAAATTGGATGCTCCTAAATACAACACGGGAGATGATCCATTTGATTACCTCAGAGCAGTTAGGATGATAACCAGTGAATTGGGAGCAGATGATAGGAGAGCCATTGAGATGGCAGGTTTCACATTAAAATGCAAGAAAGCCAGAGAATGGTTTAAAAATTATGTGGAGCCTAGAATGGACAGCATGTCATGGGGAGAGTTCGCCAATGAGTTTGCAGGGTGGGCTTTTCCTGACAGTTCGAGGGAGATGAAAGTAATTGAATTTGAACAGTTGAGACAGACAGATGAGATGAGTGTTGATGAATTCACAGATAAGTTCCTAGATCTGCTTCAGTACGTGGGTCAAGCCTATGATACTGATCAGAAGAAAGCAAGGAGATATACTATGAGAATGCATCCCAGGTATGCTTCCTTGATTCTTCCAGCAGAAAAGGAGAGTTTCCATACCATAGTAGACGCAGCCAGGAAAATGGAAGCTAGTGCCACTATTCAGAAACAGTCAAAGGCACAGGCTTCGGGTTCTAAAGCCCCCACACCAAGTAGTAAAAGATGGGATAGAGCAAAAGGAACAAAGAGTAAGTTTTGGAGTAAAGTCAAGTCAGGTCTGGGAATAGGTAGTGGCTCAAGCTCTGGCACAGCTCCAGTCTGCAGACGATGCGGAAAACCACATGGAGGAGTTTGTCGGTTGGGATCTACAGCTTGTTTTCGATGTGGACAGGAAGGGCATATTGCTCGGGATTGTCCGCAGATGACTTTTGCACCATCCCAGCAGATGAGTTCAGGCAGTGTGGTACAGCCAGTTGTACGGCCAGCAGCTCCAGTCATGCCTCAGACTAGTGGCAGAGGTAGAGGGAGAGGGGTAGCCTCTACTTCAGCAGCAGGTTCCTGAGGTGGAAATCCGGTAGCCCCAGCACGGATTTTCACAGTGACACAGGAGGAGGCTAACACGTCGAACACAGTGGTGTCAGGTAATCTCATCATTGGGTGTTCAGATGTGTATGCTTTGATGGACCCCGGTGCTTCTCATTCCTTTATTGCTTCGAGAGCCATAGAGAGGTTGGGTTTGATCAGTTCTGAGTTAGAGTATCCTCTCTGGGTCAGTGGACCTAGATGTGACCCATCAGTGGCAGTGTCAGTCTGTCGTTTCAGTCCAGTGTTCATAGAGGGTAGATGCCTTCCAGCTGACCTTGTGGTTCTAGACTTGACAGATTTTGATGTCATTCTAGGTATGGATTGGTTATCTACATATAGTGCTACGTTGGACTGTCGAGAGAAGCTAGTGAGTCTCAGAGACCAGGATGGGTCAGAGTGTGTCTTCAGAGGAGACAGGAGAGGTACACCCAGAGGTATGATTTCAGCCCTTCAGGCTCGTCGTTTGCTTAGGAGGGTTGTCAGGGGTTTCTAGCTCATGTGAGAGAGCTAGACAGTCAGGTGAGGGAACCAGCCACAGTACCAGTAGTCCGAGAGTTTCTCGATGTGTTCCCAGACGATTTGCCAGGACTACCACCTGATAGGGAGATAGGGTTTGAAATTGAATTACTGCCAGGTACCAGACCTATCTCTATTCCTCCCTACAGGATGGCGCCAGCTGAGTTAACAGAGTTGAAAGAACAGTTGCAGGACTTGGTAGATAAGGGTTTCATCCGCCCTAGTACCTCACCGTGGGGTGCTCCAGTACTCTTTGTCAGAAAGAAGGATGGATCCCTCAGACTTTGTATCGACTATAGACAGTTGAACAAGGTCACTATCAAGAATAGGTATCCCTTACCTCGGATTGATGATCTATTTGACCAGCTAGCTGGAGCAGGTTGTTTCTCGAAAATAGATCTGAGATCTGGGTATCATCAGTTGAGAGTCAGAGAGGCAGATGTGCCTAAGACAGCTTTCCGGACCAGATATGGGCATTATGAGTTCTTAGTGATGCCGTTCGGGTTGACTAACGCCCCTGCAGCATTTATGGATCTCATGAACAGGGTATTCAGTGAGTTTCTGGATCACTTTGTCATTGTGTTTATTGATGATATCTTAGTGTATTCCAGAGATGCAGAGGAGCATGCCCAGCATCTGAGGATAGTTCTGCAGACACTGAGAGAGCATGGTTTATATGCCAAGTTCTCGAAGTGTGAGTTTTGGTTACGGAGCATTGCCTTCTTGGGACATGTGGTATCAGCAGAGGGTATTGAGGTAGATCCCAAGAAGATAGAGGCTGTAGCTAACTGGCCCAGACCCACAACAGTGACTGAGATTAAAAGCTTTCTGGGACTGGCAGGTTACTACAGAAGGTTCGTTCATAACTTCTCAAAGATAGCAGCTCCTATGACCAAATTGACTCAGAAGAACCAGAAGTTTATCTGGTCAGACCAGTGTGAAGAGAGCTTTGAGGAGCTCAAGAGGAGATTGACAACAGCACCAGTGTTAGCTCTGCCTGTCAGTAATGAAGAGTTCACAGTGTTCTGTGATGCATCTCGAGTGGGATTGGGTTGTGTATTGATGCAGAGTGATAGAGTCATAGCTTATGCTTCTAGACAGTTGAAGAAGCACGAGTTGAATTACCCTACCCATGACCTAGAGATGGCAGCAGTTATCTTTGCACTTAAGATGTGGCGGCATTACCTCTACGGGGTTAAATGCGAGATTTTCACTGATCACAAGAGTTTACAGTACATCTTAAGTCAGAGAGAGCTTAATTTGCGGCAGAGAAGGTGGGTTGAATTGCTCAGTGATTATGATTGTAAAATCCAGTATCATCCGGGTAAGGCGAATGTTGTCGCAGACGCCCTAAGCCGGAAGTCACTAGGCAGTTTATCCCATATAGCAGCAGAGCGGAGACCAGTTGTGATGGAGCTTTATAAGCTCTTTGACGAGGGATTACAGCTAGAGTTGTCTGGTACAGGTGCATTGATAGCACAGATGAGAGTGACACCTGTGTTTCTGGAGCAGATAGCTCAGAGACAGCACGAGGACCCTGAGTTGATGAAAATTGCCAGGACTGTTCAGTCAGGCAATAGTGCAGAGTTCAGATTTGACAGCAAAGGGATCCTTCGCTATGGGAGTCGACTTTGTGTACCAGATAGGGGCAGTGTGAAGGAAGACATTATGAGGGAAGCTCATAATGCGAGGTATAGTGTTCACCCAGGAGCCACCAAGATGTATCAGGATCTGAAAAGGGTCTATTGGTGGCCAGCTGTAACGACCCCAAAATGGACCGTCACCGGCGCTACGATTCAGGTCGGCTTAAGGCCGCCAGAACCCGTAGCAAGCCTGCTATACTCTCTGTGTACCTGTAAACCTCATACATGATCATACATTTTATGTGAACATAAAACTCTTTTCTGAACCAAGGCTTAACCTGTGCATGCACTATCTCTGTCTGTACCCCTGACTAGAGCTGGCTCTAGATGGGTTATCTCATACCTGTTAAGCCTGGGTTTTCACATACTCAGCAAATATATACATAAACAGCTCATGTACAAAAACCAAAGATTTACAACACAACTATGTCAAGCACAAGTCTAACTGTAAACATAATTATCATATCTCTTTCATATTACATGTCCACTCTAAGCTATTACAAGTTTCTTCTCTTATCTCTGAACTCTTCTGACCTTCCCTTGTACACTGTACACTGAGATCCTTCAAGACTGGGATTAAGGGAGTGGGATGAGCTCTATAGCCCAGTGAGTAGAATAATAAAATCAGTCATAAAATATGATCTCATGGAATGCACCATAACACAGACAAGCCACATCAAGAGTAAACCTGTCACCACATAGCCTCAGTAACTTCCGTGCCAGGGCGTAGAATCGAGCACCTGGTCTTCCTGTCATATATGTATAAGTGTATAACACCTCTGTACTTACCATTGCCAGGGCGTAGTCAAAGGCTCCTGGTCTTTACTATATACCTGCCAGGGCGTAGTCAAAGGCTCCTGGTCTTAACTCAGAGACTATTGGATCATTCAGCATTTACTCACACCCACAATTAACAATGCAATGCAACATATTCGTGAATAGTAATGCAGTCAACCTATTTGCATAATCATGATGCATGAGATATGCTAAAACATTCTATTGTCTCCTTAAAAACATTAAGTTTAGTTCCACTCACCTCTGGCTCTGGACTGACTCTGCAGGTTCAGTAACCTCTGGAGCAGTACTCACTGCTGCTCTCTCTGGTTCCTCTGGTCTGTATAAACACATAAAGACTTCAATGAGGGACCAAACTACCGTTACAAGACCTCTCTTAAACTACCCAAGAAACCCCTTAATCTCAGTCTAAAACTCATGCAAAACATGCAAAAGAAAAGCTGGACAGAACACTTTCGGCGGCAGGTTCGGCGGCCGAATGTCCTCTCCAGAGCCGAACATACAAAAACACTCAGGGGCAAGCTGTGGCAGCCAAGCCACCATGCAGGAGGTTCGGCGGCCGAATGAACCTTCGGCTGCCGAACCTGAGTTCATCCAGAACTCAGCTTCAACGGCAAACCATCTCCTCCTTCCCTTCAACACTTTCTAACATGCATCCTTCACGTATTCAACACACATATACTCAAGTATATGGTCACAGGGGTCCAACACTAGCTAATAACCCCAAACAACAAAACAAACATAACACATCAACATGTATACATACATAAATCATCAAAAACTACCATGAATAACCTAAGCATGCTTCTCCTTCCTTTCACCCTTCAGAAAACATATAAACAGGGTCTAAAACTGTCCTTACCTCTGGAAACAGGAAGATACACACACTGAACAAAGGAAAAACAGATCAACCTCTCTTCAAATTCTCAAAATCTCAAAAGCGTAACTTTTGTTTCTCTCAACTCTCAACACCTTTGCAAGCACCTCAAACTGCTGTAAGAACAACCAAAAACATGTACAGATGAGTCATAAGAGACGTGGCCATTCCATGGCAAGAATCTGAGGCCAACACTTGTCAACAAACATGACTCAGCTCACTAGCCAACTCAGCTTCGGCTGCCCAATCACATGCAAGACCATGCAACATTCGGGGGCCGAACTTAATCTTCGGAAGCCGAACATTGGGCAGTTTCGGCGGCCGAACTTTACCTTCGGCGGCCGAACTTGGCTGAAGTCTCCATGAACTATTTTCTCTGCAAAACTCAAAACTATATAACTTAAAAACCTATAAACACATCATAACACTTAGAACAAAAATCCTACCCTGTTATAGAATCCCAGCATCCCGGATTCCACCAGATAACAGGAACTCCGGTGCCGGATTCTAGCCGGGTATTACACCAGCCATGAAGAAAGAAGTGGCGCAGTTCGTGACAGCCTGTGAGGTTTGTCAGAGGGTGAAATTAGAGCATCAGAAACCAGCCGGAATGCTTAACCCATTACCGATTCCAGAGTGGAAATGGGAGAACATAGCTATGGATTTTGTAGTGGGTTTACCAGTAGCGTCCAACAGGATAGACTCGATATGGGTGATTGTGGACAGACTCACGAAATCTGCTCATTTTCTTCCAGTACGGAGTAACTATTCTGTGGATAAGTTGGCACAGGTTTATCTGGATGAGATAGTGAGATTACATGGAGTTCCAGTGTCTATAGTGTCAGACAGAGGACCTCAGTTTACCTCCCGCTTTTGGCGGAGTCTGCAAAGTGCGATGGGCACGAGATTGGATTTTAGTACTGCTTTCCACCCACAGACTGATGGACAGTCAGAAAGGACCATCCAGACCATAGAGGATATGCTTCGCCTATGTGTGTTAGACTTTGGCGGTTCTTGGAGGCAGCATCTCCCTTTGGTGGAGTTTGCCTACAATAACAGCCATCATGCGAGCATCGGGATGGCTCCTTATGAAGCTTTGTATGGGAGGAAGTGCAGATCCCCTGTTTGCTGGGAAGAGGTAGGAGAGAAGGCTCTTGCAGGGCCAGAGTTAGTAGACATTACCAGTAGAATGGTGCCCATGATCAGAGAGAGAATCAGAATAGCTCAGAGTAGACAGAAAAGTTATGCAGACGTTCGCAGAAAGCAGTTAGAGTTTCAGGAGGGTAATTGGGTATTGCTGAAAGTGTCTCCAATGAAAGGAGTGGTTCGTTTTGGAAAGAAAGGTAAATTGGCTCCACGGTACATTGGACCCTTTGAGGTGTTGCAGAGGATCGGAAATGTGTCGTATAAGCTGGATTTACCTGCTTCTATGGAGAGAATTCACCCGGTATTTCATGTTTCTATGCTACGACAGTTTGTGTCAGATCCGAATCAGGTTCTGAGTGAGCCTGAGGTGGAGATTCATACGGATCTCACCTATATAGAGCAGCCAGTGCGGATTCTAGACACGCAGATCAGACAGCTAGGAACAAGGAGATTCCGATGGTGAAAGTTTTATGGAACCACCATAATCTAGAAGAGTGCACCTGGGAGACGCGGGAGTCTATGCTCCAGCAGTATCCACATCTGTTTTGAGGTTAGTTTCCTCCTTGTGTTTTGTTTTTGTTGGTTTAGGAACATTCGAGGACGAATGTTCTTAAGGAGGGGAGAATGTAATACCCGGCTAGAATCCGGCACCGGAATTTCTATTGTCTGGTGGAATCCGGGGTGTTGGGATTCTATGTAAGGGTAGGAGTTATGTGTTCTAAGTGTTATGATGTGTTTTATAGTTTTACAGTTTGTTAGTTTTGAGTTTTGAAGAGAAAATGGGTCATGGAGACTGAAGCCAAGTTCGGCCGCCGAAGATAAGTTCGGCCGCCGAAAGTACCCAATGTTCGGCTTCCGAAGGTCAAGTTCGGCCCCCGAATGTTGCATGGTTTTGCATGCGATTCGGCAGCCGAAGCTGAGTTGCTTAGCCAACAGTTTTGTATCCTTAGTCAGCATTTTGGACAGGTGTTATGTCCAATTTGTTGCCAGAAACTTGGCCACGTCTCCCCTGGTTTATTTGCTGAGTTTGAGCAGCTCATGCAGGCGTTTGCTCGTTTACCAAGTTTTGAAGGTTTTGAAGCAAAAAAGTGAGCTGTGGAGAGTTAGTGAGGGTGAAGAAGAGTTGATCCATTTTCCTTTGTTTAGATCACTCATCTTCTTGTTCCAGGAGGTAAGTGATGTTCTTGAATATGTTTTCTGAAGGTTTTAGGGGGATTTGTGGAAGGAGATGCATGTTTAGGTTCTTAATGATAGTTTTGATGAGTTATGCATGTATACATGTTTCTGTGTTATGTTTGATTTGTTGTTTGGGGTTATTAGATAGTTTTGGACCCCTGTGATCATATACATGTGTATATGTGTGTTGAGGAGTTGGAGTATATATGGGTTGAGTGGTTGAAGGGAAGGAGGAGATGGTTTGCCGTTGAAGCTGAGTTCTGGATGAACTCAGGTTCGGCAGCCGAAGGTTCATTCGGCCGCCGAACCTCTTGCATGGTGGCTTGGCTGCCACAGCCTGTTTTGCATGTTCGGCTCTGTTTGGGGGATTCGGCCGTCGAAGGTGCCGCCGAAGGTGTTTGAGTTTCGTCTCTGGAGAGGACATTCGGCCGCCGAACCTGCTGCCGAAAGTGTCCTGTCCAGCTTTCTTTTGCATGCTTTGCATGGATAGTTGAGTGAGTTTAAGGGGATTCTTGGGAGAGTTATTTCTACGCTTGTTTGGTCCCTCATTTGAGTCCATCTGTATAGGTACAGACCAGAGGAACCAGAGAGAGCAGCAGTGAGTACTGCTCCAGAGATTCAGAGCCTGCAGAGTCAGTCAGTCCAGATAGCCAAAGGTGAGTGGAACTAAACTTATGACTTTTAATTGAACCACCAACTGCTTTTAGCATATCTCATGCATCATGTTTATGCCATAGGTTGATTGCATTAGTCACGAATATGTTGCATTGCATTGTTATTTGGTGATGTGAGTGAATGCTGAATGATCCAATAGTCTCAGACAGGAAGTCCAGGAGCCTTTGACTACGCCCTGGCAGGTATAGCGAAGTCCAGGAGCCTTTGACTACGCCCTGGCAGGTATATAGTAAAGTCCAGGAGCCTTTGACTACGCCCTGGCAATGGTAAGTACAGAGGTGTTATATACACATATACATATATGACAGGAAGACCAGGTGCTCGATTCTACGCCCTGGCACAGAGTTACTGGGACTATGTGGTGACAGGTTTACTCTTGATGTGGCTTGTCTGTGATATGGTGCATTTCATGAGATCATATTTTACTGAGATGTTTTTCTGTTCTACTCACTGGGCTATAGAGCTCATCCCACTCCCTTAACCCCAGTTTTGCAGGTTCAGTGTACAGTGTACAGGGACAGTCCAGCAGAGTACAAGAAAAGTAAAGAGATCTGTAATAGTTTAGAGTGGACATGTAATATTAAAGAGATGTAATAGTTGTTGCTTGACCTAGTGATGTATGTTTTGTACATGATCTATATATGTATATATGTTTTCCTGTATGTGAAAACCAGGCTTAACAGGTATGAGTTAACCCATCTAGAGCAAGCTCTAGTCAGAGAGACAGAGTACAGAGTACATGAGTACAGAGTACAGAGACAGTGCATGCACAGGTTAAGCCTTGGTTCAGAAAAGAGTTTTATTTTCACAGGAAATGTATGATCATGTATGAGGTTTACAGGTACACAGAGAGTATAGCAGGCTTGCTACGGGTTCTGGCGGCCTTAAGCCGACCTGAATCCTAGTGCCGGTGACGGTCCATTTTGGGGTCGTTACAAATGATGTTAATGACCATGATTATCCAAGCGGATATGTATGATGATGATACCCCATTGGAGTATTTGATGAGGACTCCAGTGTGGGGTTTATGTATGATTTTGTGCATGCACAAGTTTTGCTTGGATAAGAGAAAAGAAAAATTTTTACAGATCATGTATATGTTGTTATGTATGGGATTCCACAGGTTTACAGGAGGTATGTAGGCTTGCTACGGGTCCTGGCGGCCTTAAGCCGATCTGGATTCTAGCGCCGGTAACGGGTCGGATTTCCGGGTCGTTACAGATTCGTACTGGCTGCTCAACATAGGTGAGATCCTCTTGGATCTCCACATCAGGCTCACTGATAGAGCATAATTTAGTCCATTTTATATTAATATTATTGATAAATATTTACATGATTTCTGCTTAATTTAGTGCTTTTAATATTATTTTGCAGAAAATGGTGTAAAAGGACACTTTGGAGAAAATACCCCTAAAACTGCCTTATTTGGAGCAAAAGAGAGCAAGCCTGCCAAGTTGAAATCATGTCAAGCTAAATATGGAAAGTTCTAAATAAGGAAAGTGGCAAAGAAGGAAAGAACATTCAGCCAAAGCAATTTGAAATTCAAATTTCAAATCACCAAGTTGCCTTTTCCTTATTCAAGAAGCCATATCTCAAGCTGCCATAATTGAAGAGCCAAAGAAGGAAAGTATTTTGAAATTCAAATCTCCAAGATTCATATTCAGATATTGGATTTCAAGATCCCACTCATTAAGGAAGCCAAATCTCAAGATCACATGTTTCCCACTTTATGCCATGCACATTCAAGTTTCCATAAAAGGCTCCACCTTCCTCTTTAGTGAATGGGCACACTCCAAAAACGTGGGCAGCCTCTTGGACACACCTTGGGCAGTATCTTGAAGATCTTGGACAGCAATTAAAAGACTAAAGAGCCCCCACTTGCATGCTCCACGTTTTTGCTTTCACCCATACACAAAGAAGGCACATAACTCACCAAGGGCACTTTGGAAAGTCTCCAAAAGACTCATGGACACTAAAAAGGAAATGGGCAGCCTCTCAACACCTATTTAAAGGCCTCAAGAACACAAGAAGAGACACAATTCAACTCTCCAAATTCGGCCAAGCAAGGGCAGCCACACTCCAAGGGGCTTCTCCCCTCAATTTCGGTTCTTCTTCTTCTTTTCTTTAATTTTCTATTTTGGTTCAGCCATGAGTGGCTGAAACCTTTATTCTAGTTGAAGTTTGGTTGAAACTAAGGTTGTTTAAAAGGTTGTGAGATCTGAACATAAAGTGTTTGCTGTTGATTTATTCAATATTCATGCAATTGTGCTTAATTATAAAGATTGCTTTGTTGTTTTGATCAAATTGGCCACTTGATTCTTGATTGCAAAGTTAATTGATTGTTGATTAGGATATTTGTTAGTCCGTAATTGCTGGAAATATTCTGATCTTAGAACACTTGGTGTAAAAATCCAAGGAATTGCATGATCTAGCAACATCTCATGCGTTTGAGTAGTTAGGGTTTGGATCTTTCTTGTTCTTCATGCAATTGGCAATTGTTTTGATGCCTATGGCCCAAGGACGTTCCTTGGCAATTTGTTGATTAGTAATTGGTTAGAGGACGTTCCCTAATCAATTTGTTCATAAGGAAAGACATGGTGGTGAGAAGCGTCTTCCACCCCCATAACCAACCTATTGAGTTAATCAAGATTACCATGTTTCAATGATCAACCCAAACAACCAAAGTGGATCCGTATCTTCAACTAGACCTTTCTCTTATTGATTTCCTCTTTTATTTTTATTACTTACTGTTTTAATTACTTTCATTAGTTGTTAATCAAATCATCTCAAAACCCCCCTTTTTACTTTCCTTGCACTTTACTTTTGTTCTATTTGCAATCACTTGCTTTCACTTGTGCTTTCAATTGGTTTGATTGGTCTTGATTGAGATAAATAAATAGGTAATCAACTCTCTGTGGATACGATCCTTCACCACTGTCTACAGTTGTAAATTGTAGGTAACCAAGAAGGTTATTTTTGACCGGCTTCGACAACCGCTCCTGTCACTCACTAAGAACCTTGCCCGGATCTGACACAAATTTCCTCAACATTGAAACATGGAAAACCGGATGGATTCTTGCCATTGAAGCAGGCAAATCTAGCTTGTACGACACATTCCCAATCTTCTGCAAGATTTCAAAGGGTCCGATGTATCGTGGGGCTAGTTTACCTTTCTTCCCGAAGCGAACCACTCCTTTCATTGGAGACACCCTGAGCAATACCAGATCCCCCTCCTGAAACTCTACTTGCCGTCTGCGGACGTCTGCATAACTCTTCTGTCTGCTCGCAGCAGTCTTGATTCTCTCTCTGATTATGGGTACCACCCTGCTGGTGATCTCTACTAGCTCAGGCCCTGCCAAGGCCTTTTCTCCAACTTCCTCCCAGCAAACAGGTGACCTGCACTTCCTCCCATATAAAGCTTCATATGGAGCCATCCAGATGCTAGCATGATGGCTGTTATTGTAGGCAAACTCCACCAAAGGTAGATGCTGCCTCCAAGAACCGCCAAAGTCCAGCACACACATTCTAAGCATATCCTCGATAGTCTGGATGGTCCTTTCGGACTGTCCGTCCGTCTGGGGATGGAAGGCAGTACTGAAATCCAATCTAGTACCCATGGCATTCTGCAGACTCCGCCAAAACCTGGAGGTGAACTGGGGCCCTCTATCAGACACTATTGAAACAGGAACCCCATGCAGCCTGACGATCTCATCCACATACACCTACGCCAACTTGTCCACAGAATAGCCACTCCTGACAGGAATGAAGTGAGCATATTTGGTGAGTCTGTCCACAATCACCCATATGGAGTCCATTCTGTTGGACGTTGCCGGTAACCCCACTACGAAGTCCATAGCTATATTCTCCCATTTCCACTCTGGAATAGGTAGCGGGTTAAGCATTCCAGCCGACTTCTGATGTTCCAGCTTCACCCTCTGACACACTTCGCAGGCTGACACAAACTGTGCCACTTCTTTCTTCATCGCTGGCCACCAGTAAACTTTCTTCAAGTCTTGATACATCTTGGTGGCTCCGGGGTGAACGCTGTATCTTGCATTATGAGCCTCCCTCATAATGTCTCCTTTTAGCCCTATGTCATCTGGTACACATAATCGACTCCCATAGCGGAGGATTCCCTTACTGTCAAATCTGAACTCACTGTCTTTGCCTGACTGAACAGTCCTGGCAATCTTCACTAACTCTGGGTCCTCATGCTGTTTCTGAGCCACTTACTCCAGAAACACAGGTGTCACTCTCATCTGGGCCACTAAAGCACCGGTACCAGACAACTCCAACTGTAGACCTTCATCAATGAGCTTGTAAAATTCCTTCCCCACTGGTCTCCTCTCTGCCGTGATGTGGGATAGACTGCCTAGTGACTTCCGGCTTAGGGTGTCTACCACGACATTCGCCTTACCCGGATGATACTGAATCTTGCAATCATAGTCACACAGCAGCTCTACCCATCTCCTCTGTCTCAAGTTTAAATCTCTTTGACTCAGGATGTACTGCAGGCTCTTATGATCTGTAAAGATCTCACATTTTACCCCATAGAGGTAGTGCCTCCACATCTTGAGTGCAAAGATTACTGCTGCCATCTCAAGGTCATGTGTGGGGTAATTAAACTCATGCTTCTTCAGCTGCCTAGAAGCATAAGCAATCACCCTCTCATTCTGCATCAGTACACAACCCAGTCCCACACGGGATGCATCACAAAAGACTGTAAAGTCCTCATCACTAGATGGCAGAGCTAAAACTGGTGCTGAAGTCAACCTCCTCTTAAGCTCTTCAAAACTTTCCTCGCACTGGTCGGTCCACAGAAACTTCTGATTCTTCCTAGTTAGTCTGGTCAGAGGAGCTGCTATTTTCGAGAAGTCCTGAACGAACCTCCTGTAGTAACCTGCCAAACCCAAGAAACTCCTGATCTCCGTCACTGAAATGGGTCTAGGCCAGTTAGCCACAGTTTCTGTCTTCTTGGGGTCCACCTCTATCCCATTCTCTGACACTACATGCCCCAAGAACGAAATGCTCCTTAGCCAGAACTCACACTTAGAGAACTTGGCATACAAGCCATGTTCCCTCAAGGTCTGTAGAACCAACCTCCGATGATGGGCATGCTCCTCTGCATTCCTGGAGTACACCAAGATATCATCTATGAAGACAATAATGAAGTGATCCAGGTATTGGCTAAACACTCTATTCATGAGATCCATGAATGCTGCAGGGGCGTTGGTTAACCCGAACGGCATTACAAGGAACTCAAAATGCCCATATCTGGTCCTGAAGGCTGTCTTCGGCACATCTTCATCCCTTATCCTTAGCTGATGGTACCCCGATCTCAGATCTATTTTGGAGAAACAACCTGCTCCAGCTAGCTGGTCGAATAGATCGTCGATCCTTGGCAATGGGTACTTATTCTTGGTAGTGACTTTGTTCAACTGCCTGTAGTCGATACAAAGTCTAAGGGATCCATCCTTCTTTCTCACGAACAAAACTTGTGCACCCCAAGGTGAAGTGCTCGGTCGGATGAAGCCCTTTTCTACCAACTCTTGCAACTGCTCTTTCAATTCCTTCAACTCAGCTGGAGCCATCCTGTAGGGAGGGATAGAGATCGGTCGGGTTCCAGGCATCAATTCTATCTCGAACTCTATCTCCCTAGCAGGTGGTAAACCTGGCAGCTCGTCTGGGAAGACGTCTAGAAACTCTTTAACCACTGGCACCGAGGCGGGCTCTCTAACCTGACTGCTAAGCTCTCTCACATGAGCCAAATACCCCTGACATCCCTTCCTAAGCAACCTACGAGCCTGAAGAGCTGATATCAGACCTCTAGGTGTACCCCTCCTGTCTGCCCTGAAGACAACCTCTGATCCATCCTGAACTTTGAACCTGACTACCTTGTCCCTGCAGTCCAAGGTAGCACCATGGGTAGATAACCAGTCCATCCCTAGAATGACGTCAAAATCTGTCAAATCTAGAACCACCAGGTCGGCGGACAAGCATCTTCCCTCAACAAACACAGGACTACATTGGCAGACTGACTCTGCCACTGATGGATCACACTTGGGTCCACTGACCCAGAGAGGACACTCTAACTCAGAGATCATCAACCCCAACCTCTAAACGGCTCTCGGAGCAATAAAAGAATGAGATGCACAGGGTCCATCAAGGCATACACATCTGAACAACCAATGACTAAATTACCTGCCACCACGGTGTTAGATGCATCTGCCTCCTGCTGAGTCATTGTGAAGATCCGTGCTGGAGCTGATGGACCTTCACCTCTGAAATCTGCTGAAGAAGAGGCTGCCCCTCTCCCTCTGCCTCTGCCACTGGCCTGAGTCATGGCTGGAGCTGCTGGCTGAGCCACACTTCCAGAAGCTGTCTGCTGAGACTGTGCTCCAAAAGCTGCCCTAGGACACTCCCGAGCCATGTGTCCCTCTTGCCCGCATCTGAAGCAGGCTGCTGTCCCAGCCTGACAAACTCCCCTGTGTAGCCTACCACACTTTGCACAAACTGCATTATCCGCGCCAGAGCTTGAGCCACTCCCTAGTCCCAGACTGGACTTGACCTTGTTCCAAAACTTGTTCTTCTTGGGCTTCCTAGTGGTGTTACTCCACTTTTTGCTACCGGAAGCTGCTGCACTGAAAGAAGAAGAGCCTGGGGTCTTAGAACCAGAAGGCTGTGCCACTGATTGCTTAACTGTTCCCTGAACGATGGCACTGGCCTCCATTTTCCGGGCCATATCCACTATGGCGTGGAAGCTCTCCCTATCTGCTGACTGGATCAAGGAGGAATATCTAAAGTGGAGTTTCATGATATACCTCCTTGACCTTTTCTGATCCGTGTCAAGATTTTGCCCTGCAAATGGCAACAGCTCTAAGAATCTGTCTGTGAACTCCTCTACACCCATCTCATCAGTCTGCCTCAACTGCTCAAACTCTATCATCTTCAGCTCCCTTGAACTATCTGGGAAAGCCCATCCTGCAAACTCGTTTGCAAACTCCTCCCAAGACATGCTATCCACTTTCGGGTTCACATAATTCTTGAACCACTCTCGTGCCTTCTTGCACTTAAGTGTGAACCCAGCCATCTGAATGGCTCTACTATCATCAGCCCCAATCTCATCAGTGATCACCTTGACCCTCTCAAGATACACAAACGGGTCATCCCCTTTTTCATACTGGGGAGCACCCAACTTCATGTAGTCGGTCATCTTGACCTTGCTCCCATTAGCTGAGCTAGGTCTAGAAGGTTGAGCAACTGGGGCTGCTGGTTCTGCTGGTGGTGGAGGAGGTGCAGCATCCCCTGGGGTAGGGTTTGCTGGATTTGGATAGTAAGGTGGGGGTGGATACATTGGGTATTGCGAATATGGTGGATAATAGGGTGGGTATGGCATCTGTGTGGGGTAAGGGGTGAAGCTAGGGTAATCCGATGTGCCTCCCATCGAATACCCGGGATTTTGTGA
Source organism: Manihot esculenta (assembly GCF_001659605.2). Lineage (NCBI taxonomy): Eukaryota > Viridiplantae > Streptophyta > Magnoliopsida > Malpighiales > Euphorbiaceae > Manihot > Manihot esculenta. Next base: position 18,698,439 of record NC_035171.2, read on the forward strand.
GAAGTGTGGGTAGTGGGGTGGCTGAACAAATCCCGAGGCCTGAGTGCCTCATTGGGACTCTCCCATTCCCTCTTCTGACATGCTAACTCCCAAACTGCCATCCCTCCTCTGCTCTACGTCCATATCATCCCCCATGTCCTCTGACGCTCCTCCCTGAACTGTTCCCCTCACTGATCTGCTCCTACCCAGATCCAGAGACCTTCTAGGGTCTCTTACTGCTCTTTCTCTGTTAGACCTACTAGACATTGCCCTAGGCAATGTAGGAGGACGGGCGCTCATGCCCTCATCCTCTGGTGGCACTCCAGTCAATCTTGCTGATCGATGAGTTCCCCTCATCCTGTTTTCTGAAAGGCAGCACATAACAAGCAAACATTAGCATCATATGGTTCATGTGGGCACACATGAACCCTCATCACATACATCACATATCATTAATGCACATGCATATAATCATGGCATTTCACATCATCAAACAAGACAGGACTCCACATCCTATCCTAGTGGACATGATCTTCCTATTGTGCTTGACCTTCTATAACATCTATGAGCCCGACACTCTAGGTCCGACCATATGAACCTAGGGCTCTGATACCATTCTGTAACTACCCGAAAATCGGACCGCTACCGCCGCTAGGATTCAGATCGGCTTAAGGCCGCCGGGACCCGTAGCAAGCCTGACATGTAACCTGTAAACCTGTTTAATCCCATACATGATCAACAATCATACATAAAAATTTAAAACTTTTCTTTCATTCATTCCTCATACACCAAACTCAACCTGTGCATGCACTAAACATAATCTTAATCATAAACTTGACCCCTCAGTGGGATCTCATCAATGCCCCAGTGGGCGATATACATGTGTTGAGTTGGCTAGCATCTATAACATAAAACATCTAAGATCATGTATTTAAAAGGGATAACAACATCCATAGGGTCAAGCACAACTTCTAATCCTCAATATCATTATACATAACATTACTATTCAAACTTTACATCATCTTACAATTTTATCATGTCCACTTTCTATCTATTACAAACATATGACTTTACTCTTCTTGACTTCTCTGTCTAGCCCGTACCTGCAATCCTGGGGGATTAGGGAGAAGGGGTGAGCTACTAGAGCCCAGTGAGCAGAATAATAGAAAACAACATTTAAAATCTCATGCCATCATGTAATGCAACACATCACAACAAATCACATCTCGGATGGTATTGTCACCTATAGTCCTCTACATTCCAAAGTGCCGGGACGTAGAATGGGTACAACCGATCTTTCTCTTAACATAACATATCATACATACCAATGTGCCAGGGACGTAGAATGGGTACAACCTGGACTTCCATACCATCTCATGCCATAGCATCATCATATCATATGAGGACTAAAGGGTCATCCAATAACCAATCCACATCAACAACATAAATGCAATGCAACATATTCGTGGGTTCTAATGCAAACAACCTATTTCATCACATGGCATTCATGATGCATGAACATGCTCAACTGTATAATTCATTTGCTTTAAAACATAAGGTTTATTCTACTCACCTCTGGCTAGCTCTGACAAAGACTGATGCAGCTAACTCACTGCTGGGGTCCTCGGTTCCTCGGGTCCGAACCTACACAGGTGGACTCAAATGAGGGACCAAACAACTAGAACATAACTCTAAAAACATCCCCCAAAAACCCCCTAAAACACCTCAAAACAATCATGCAAAAACATGCAAAGGAAGGCAGAACAGGGCAGGTTCGGCGGCACCTTTGGCGGCCGAAAGTCCCTCCAGAGCCGAAACCCAGGCAGGTTCGGCGGCACCTTCGGCGGCCGAAAGTCCCAGACAGAGACGAAAGTCTCTTTTCGGGGGCAACTTCGGCAGCCGAAAGGCCTGCCTCCCAAGCCATATTCGGCGGCCGAAAGTTCCTTCGGCTGCCGAACCTGGTTTCTGCCAAAGGGCAGAAACTTGGCTCCCTTTGCATAAAAACTTTTCCCTTCCATTCCAACATGCATATAACTCACCAAATCATGCAAATATACATACATTGGCTCCTAGGGGTTTCAAACTACCTAAAACCCCAACTACAACACACAACAACAACACAAATCCAACATACATTGCTCAAAACATAACATTAACTCAAAAACCTAACTATGAGCTAAACATGCATTCTACCCCATAGATCTTGCATAAAACTTACTTTAAACATAAAATGAGTTTAAGATCGGCTCTTACCTCTTGAAGATCGAGAGAGAGACGTCCTAAACTAGGAGGTGGGAGATTTTTGAGTTCTTGAACCTCAAAGCTCCAAAACTTGCTTTAAACTCAAAAATCTTCAAAGGAAAGCAAAAACTTGTGAAAAACTTGAAAGATTTGAAGGAAAAGGCTCAAGATTGGTGAGGAACGGCGGAGGACTCACCTTGGCCGACAATGGGGAGAAAAGCTCGCCCGTTTTCGGCTAAGGGACCCTTTTATAGTGGCTGGCCAGGCCACGTTCGGGGGCCGAACGTGCCTCCACATGCATGCCATGTTCGGCGGCCGAACTTGAGGTTCGGCGGCCGAACCTGGACTTTCCTCAACCTATGCCTTCGGGGGCCTAAGGCACACCCGAAAAGCCTGCATGTTCGGCGGCCAAACCTGAGCTTTCCTCCAAGGTTTTTTTTATTCAAAAACTCATTTTCTCTTTACTTAAAATCATCAAAAACATTAAAACATTTCATGAAAACATGGTTTTACCCTTCTAGAGGTCTCCGACATCCGAGATTCCACCGGACGGTAGGAATTCCGATACCGGAGTCTAGCCGGGTATTACATTCCCTGGCAGGTATATAGTAAAGTCCAGGAGCCTTTGACTATGCCCTGGCAATGGTAAGTACAGAGGTGTTATATACACATATACATATATATATGACAGGAAGACTAGGTGCTCGATTCTAAGCCCTGGCACAGAGTTGTCGGGACTATGTGGTGACAGGTTTACCCTTGATATGGATTGTCTGTGATATGGTGCATTCCATGAGATCATATTTTACTGAGATATTTTACTGTTCTACTCACTGGGCTATAGAGCTCATCCCACTCCCTTAACCCCAGTTTTGCAGGTTCAGTGTATAGTATACAGAGGAGATCCACAGAGAAAGAGTAAAGAGATTTGTAATAGCTTAGAGTGGACATGTAATATTAAAGAGATGTAAGAGTTGTGTATAAAGTTAGAAATGTGCTTGACTTAGTGATGGTTGTTATGTACATGATCTGTATATGTATATTTGTTTTACTGTATGTGAAACACCAGGCTTAACAGGTATGAGTTAACCCATCTAGAGCAAGCTCTAGTCAGGCGTACAGAGTACAGAGTACAGAGATAGTGCATGCACAGGTTAAGCCTTGGTTCAGAAAAGAGTTTTTATTTTCACAGAAAATGTATGATCATGTATGAGTTTTACAGGTACACATAGAGTATGGCAGGCTTGCTATGGGTTCTGGCGGCCTTAAGCCGACCTGAGTCCTAGCGCCGGTGACGGTCCATTTTGGGGTCATTACAAATTGGTATCAGAGCCCTAGGTTCACATGATCGGACCTATAGAGACAGTGTCGGGCTCATAGAGGGTAGAAGTGGTCAAGCACAATAGGAAATCATGTCCATGAGGATAGGGTCTTGAGTCCTATCTGTTTACTGCTATGATATGCCATGAGTTTTGCATGTGCATTACTGATATGTGATGTTTATGTGCTAAAGTTATATGTTATGTGTTGTTTTCCAGAGAGTAAAGATGAGAGGAACTCGTCGATCAGCTCGATTGACTAGAGTCCCACCAGATAGTGAGAGACCAACTGCTCGTCCTCCCGCATTGCCAAGGGCAAGGTCTCAGAGATCTAGTAGGGAAGGTACGTCAATAGACCCTCGAAGGTCTGTCGACGAGAGCAGAAGAGGTACAGCGAGAGGAGAAAGATCAGAGGAAAGGAGGGAGGCTATGGAGATTGACCAGTCTAGAGATGACAGCATGGGTATAGGCAGATTTGAGGAAGGTATGGGAGAGTCGCAGGGAGGCGCTCAGGCCTCAGGTTTTGGCTATCCAGCCTTTCCGTAGGACCCTGAGTATCCGATGGGAGGTATGTCGGAGTACTCTAGTTTCGTCCCATATCCCCCTTACATGCCGTATATGCCTTATCCTTATTATCCACCATATCCTATGTATCCATCTTCCCCTACCCATCCAAGTGCAGCACACCCAGAGCCAAATGACCCAGTACCACCACCAGAACCAGTAGCCCCTGTTGTTGACAGACATCAACCTAGCTCATCTAGAGGTAAGGTACAAATGACGGAGTACTTGAAATTGGATGCTCCTAAATATAACACGGGAGATGATCCATTTGAATACCTCAGATCAGTTAGGATGATAACCAGTGAGTTGGGAGCTGATGATAGTAGGGCCATTGAGATGGCAGGGTTTACACTCAAATGCAAGAAGGCCAGAGAATGGTTCAAGAATTATGTGGAACCCAGGGTGAACAGTATGTCTTGGGGAGAGTTTGCCAATGAGTTTGCAGGGTGGGCTTTTCCTGACAGTTCTAGGGAGATGAAAGTAATAGAGTTTGAACAGTTGAGACAGACAGATGAGATGAGTGTTGATGAATTCACAGATAAGTTCCTGGATTTGCTTCAGTATGTGGGTCAAGCCTATGATACTGATCAGAAGAAGGCAAGGAGATATACTATGAGACTGCATCCCAAGTATTCTTCCTTGATTCTTCCAGCAGAAAAGGAGAGTTTTCACACTATAGTGGACACAGCCAGGAAAATGGAAGCTAGTGCCAATATTCAGAAACAGTCAAAGGCACAAGCTTCGGGTTCTAAGGCCCCCAGTTCCGGCACTTCAGGCAGCAAGAGATGGGATAGAGCAAAAGGAACAAAGAGTAAGTTCTGGAATAAAGTCAAGTCAGGTCTGGGAATAGGTAGTGGCTCAAGCTCTGGCACAGTTCCAGTATGCAGAAGATATGGAAGACCACATGGAGGAGCTTGTCGGTTAGGATCTACAGCTTGTTTTAGATGTGGACAGGAAGGGCATATTGCTCGGGATTGTCCTCAGATGACTTTTGCACCATCCCAGCAGATGAGTTCAGGCAGTGTGGTACAGCCAGTTGTACAGCCAGCAGCTCTAGTCATGCCTCAGAGTAGTGGCAGAGGTAGAGGGAGAGGGGCAGCCTCTACTTCAGCAGCAGGTTCCTGAGGTGGAAATCCGGTAGCCCCAGCACGGATTTTCACTGTGACATAGGAGGAGGCTAACACGTCGAACACAGTGGTTTCAGGTAATCTCATCATTGGGTGTTCAGATGTGTATGCTTTGATGGACCCCGGTGCTTCTCATTCCTTTATTGCTTCGAGAGCCATAGAGAGATTGGGTTTGATCAGTTCTGAGTTAGAGTATCCTCTCTGGGTCAGTGGACCTAAGTGTGACCCATCAGTGGCAGTGTCAGTCTGTCGTTTCAGTCTAGTGTTCATAGAGGGTAGATGCCTTCCAGCTGACCTTGTGGTTCTAGACTTGACAGATTTTGATGTCATTCTAGGGATGGATTGGCTATCTGCATATAGTGCTACTTTGGACTGTAGAGAGAAGATAGTTAGGCTTAGAGATCAGGATGGGTCAGAGTGTGTCTTCAGAGGAGACAGGAGAGGTACACCCAGAGGTTTGATTTCAGCCCTTCAGGCTCGTCGTTTGCTTAGGAGGGGTTGTCAGGGGTTTCTAGCTCATGTGAGAGAGCTAGACAGTCAGGTTAGGGAACCAGCTATAGTACCAGTAGTCCGAGAGTTTCTCGATGTTTTCCCAGACGAACTTCCAAGACTACCACCTGGTAGGGAGATAGAGTTTGACATAGAATTGCTGCCAGATACCAGACCTATCTCTATTCCTCCCTACAGGATGGCGCCAGCAGAGTTAAAAGAGTTAAAAGAGCAGCTACAGGATTTGGTAGATAAGGGTTTCATCCGCCCTAGTACCTCACCTTGGGGTGCTCCAGTGCTCTTTGTCAGAAAGAAGGATGGATCCCTCAGACTTTGTATCGACTACAGACAGTTGAACAAGGTCACTACCAAGAATAGGTATCCTCTACCTAGGATTGATGATCTATTTGACCAGCTAGCTGGAGCAGGTTGTTTCTCTAAAATAGATATGAGATCCGGATATCATCAGTTGAGAGTCAGAGAGGCAGATGTACCAAAGACAGCTTTCCGGACCAGATATGGGCATTATGAGTTCTTAGTGATGCCGTTCGGGTTGACTAACGCCCCTGCAGCATTCATGAATCTCATGAACAGAGTTTTCAGTGAGTTTCTGGATCACTTTGTCATTGTTTTCATCGATGATATCTTAGTGTATTCCAGAGATGCAGAGGAGCATGCCCAGCATCTGAGGATAGTTCTGCAGACACTGAGAGAACATGGTTTGTATGCCAAGTTCTCGAAGTGTGAGTTTTGATTAAAGAGCATTTTCTTCTTGGGACATGTGGTATCAGCAGAGGGTATTGAGGTAGATCCCAAGAAGATAGAGGCTGTAGCTAACTGGCCCAGACCCACTACAATGACTGAGATTAAAAGCTTTCTGGGACTGGCAGGTTACTGCAGGAGGTTCGTTCAGAACTTCTCAAAGATAGCGGCTCCTATGACCAAATTGACTCAGAAGAACCAGAAGTTTGTCTGGTCAGACCAATGTGAAGAGAGCTTTGAGGAGCTCAAGAGGAGATTGACAACAACACCAGTGTTAGCTCTGCTTATCAGTAATGAGGATTTCACAGTGTTCTGTGATGCATCTCGAGTGGGATTGGGTTGTGTTTTTATGCAGAGTGATAGGGTGATAGCTTATGCTTCTAGACAGTTGAAGAAGCACGAGGTGAATTACCCCACCCATGACCTAGAGATGGCAGCAGTTATCTTTGCACTTAAGATGTGGCGGCATTACCTCTACGGGGTTAAATGCAAAATCTTCACCGATCATAAAAGTTTACAGTACATCTTGAGTCAGAGAGAGCTGAATTCGAGGCAGAGAAGATGGGTCAAATTGCTCAGTGATTATGATTGTACGATCCAGTATCATCCGGGTAAGGCGAATGTTGTGGCAGACGCCCTAAGCCGGAAGTCACTAGGCAGTTTATCCCATATAGCAGCAGAGCGGAGACCAGTCGTGATGGAGCTTTACAAGCTCTTAGAAGAGGGGTTACAGCTAGAGTTGTCTGGTACAGGTGCGTTGATAGCACAGATGAGAGTGACACCTGTGTTTCTGGAGCAGATAGCTCAGAGACAACACGAGGACCCAGAGTTGATGAAAATTGCCAGGACTGTTCAGTCAGGCAATAGTGCAGAGTTCAGATTTGACAGCAAAGGGATCCTCCATTATGGGAGTCGACTTTGTGTACCAGATAGGAGCAGTGTGAAGGAAGACATTATGAGGGAAGCTCATAATGCGAGGTATAGTATTCACCCAGGAGCCACCAAGATGTACCAGGATCTGAAAAAGGTTTATTGGTGGCCAGCCATGAAGAAAGAAGAGGCGCAGTTTGTGACAGCCTGTGAGGTTTGCCAGAGGGTGAAACTAGAGCATCAGAAACCAGCTGGAATGCTTAACCCATTGCCGATTCCAGAATGGAAATGGGAGAACATAGCTATGGATTTTGTAGTGGGTTTACCAGCAACGTCCAACAGGATAGACTCTATATGGGTGATTATGGACAGACTCACGAAATCTGCTCATTTTCTTCCAGTACGGAGTAACTATTCTGTGGATAAGTTGGCACAGGTATATCTGGATGAGGTAGTGAGATTACATGGAGTTCCAGTGTCTATAGTTTCAGACAGAGGACCTCAGTTTACCTCTAGATTTTGGCGAAGTCTGCAGAGTGCGATGGGCACGAGGTTGGATTTTAGCACTGCTTTCCACCCACAGACTGATGGACAGTCAGAAAGGACCATCCAGACCATAGAGGATATGCTTCGACTGTGTGTGTTAGACTTTGGCGGTTCTTGGCGGCAGCATCTACCTTTGGTGGAGTTTGCCTACAATAACAGCCATCATGCTAGCATAGGGATGGCTCCTTATGAAGCTTTGTATGGGAGGAAGTGCAGATCCCCTGTTTGCTGGGACGAGATAGGAGAGAAGGCTCTTGCAGGGCCAGAGCTAGTAGAGATTACCAGTAGAGTAGTGCCCATGATCAGAGAGAGAATCAGAACAGCGCAGAGCAGACAAAAAAGTTATGCAGACATTCGCAAAAAGCAGTTAGAGTTCCAGGAGGGTAATTGGGTATTGCTAAAGGTGTCTCCAATGAAAGGAGTGGTTCGTTTTGGAAAGAAGGGTAAGTTAGCCCCACGATACATTGGACCCTTTAAGATTTTGCAGAGGATTGGGAATGTGTCGTATAAGCTGGATTTACCTGCTTCTATGGAAAGAATTCACCCGGTATTTCATATTTCTATGCTACGACAGTTTGTGTCAGATCCGAATCAGGTTCTGAGTGAGCCTGAGGTGGAGATTCTTACAGATCTCACCTATATAGAGCAGCCAATGCGGATTCTGGACACACAGGTCAGACAGCTAAGGAACAAAGAGATCCCAATGGTGAAAGTTCTGTGGAACCACCATAATCTAGAAGAATGCACCTGGGAGATGCGAGAGTCGATGCTCCAGCAGTATCCATATTTGTTTTGAGGTTAGTTTCCTCCTTTTGATGTGTTACTTGTTTGTTTTAGGAACATTCGAGGACGAATGTTCTTAAAGGGGGAGAATGTAATACCCGGCTAGAGTTCAGCATCGAAATTCTACTTTCCGATGGAGTTTCGGATGTCGGACGTCTCTAGAAGGGTTAGAGTGATGTTTTTTAGCATGTTTTGGTATGTTTCATCATTTTACAGCATAAGGAAATGAGTTTTTGAGTGAAATGAACCAAGGTAGAAAAGCCAGGTTCGGCCGCCGAAGTTGAGGTTCGGCCGCCGAACAGGCATGGCTTTCGGTTTCACGTGTGGCCGCCGAAGGTGGTCTGGCCAGCCACCTATAAATGGCCCTCAGTCGGTTGAAGCGGTAAGAGCACCGTTTCTTTCACTTGCTGAGGTGAAACTCTGTCCTTTGTGAGTATTCTTTCATGTTTTCATTAAATCATACAAAGATTTGATTGAGTTTTATGTTCTTTTGAAGGTTTTGAGCTTTAACCACAAAGTTGTGCATTTGGAGAGTTTGAAGAAGAGGTGCTTCAAAACTCCACGTTAGGATCATTCATCTACTTGTTTTCAAACGGTAAGTGAAGATCCTGAACTTGTTTTTATGATTTTTGATGTTTTTATGGGGTTTATGGAGAGAGTTGCATGAATAGGTTCAAAAGAGAGTTTTTGCTGATTTTGTGCATAGAGCTTGTTTCTGTGTTGTTTGTGTTGTGTTTTTGGGGTGTTAAGGTAGTTTCTAACCCCTTTGAGCATATACATGAGTGTATGCAAGTTGAGGCATTGAGGTATTTGTGTGTGAGTTGATTTTGGTGCTTTTGGCGAGAGGCAGAGCACGTTTCTGCCTTGTGGATGAACTCAGGTTCGGCCGCTGAAGGTACATTCGGCCGCCGAACCCATGAGGAGGTGGCTTCGGCTGCCTAAGCTTGCCCCCGAGCTTTTGGACTTTCAGCTCTGGAGGGAAGTTCGGCCGCCGAACCTGCCGCCGAAGGTCAGAGACTTTCGTCTCTGGAGTGCCTTTTGGCCTCCGAAACTTGCCCCCGAAAGGGTTCGGCTGCCGAAAGTAGAGATTCGGCCGCCGAAGGTGCTTGAGTTTCGTCTCTGGAGAGGACTTTCGGCCCCGAACCTGCCGCCGAAAGTGTCCTGTCCAGCTTTCCTTTGCATGTCTTGCATGGATGTTTGCGTGAGTTTAAGGGGATTCTTGGGGAGTGTAATAGAGTTGTTCATAAGCTAGTTTGGTCCCTCATTTGAGTCTATCTGTATAGGTACAGACCAGAGGAACCAGAGAGAGCAGCAGTGAGTTCTGCTCCAGAGTTTTCAGAGCCTGCAGAGTCAGTCCAGTTAGCAAGAGGTGAGTGGAACTAAACTTAAAGCTGTTACTTGAATTAAGAAATAATCAGCTTTTAGCATACTTCATGCATCATGAGTATTGTAATACCCGGCTAGACTCCGGTATCGAAATTCCTACCGTCCGGTGGAATCTCGGATGTCGGAGACCTCTAGAAGGGTAAAACTATGTTTTCATGAAATGTTTTAATGTTTTTGATGATTTTGAATGAAAAGAAAATGAGTTTTTGAATAAAAACAACCTTGGAGGAAAGCTCAGGTTCGGCCGCCGAACCTCAAGTTCGGCCGCCGAACATGCATGCGTTGCGGGTGTGCTTTAGGGCCCCAAAAGCATAAGTGAGGGAAGTCTAGGTTCGGCCGCCGAACCTCAAGTTCGGCCGCCGAACATGGCATGCATGCGGAGGCACATTCGGCCCCCGAACGTGGTCTGGTCAGCCACTATAAAAGGGTCCCTTAGCCGAAAATGGGCGAGCTTTTTCCCCATTTTCGGCCAAGGTGAGCTCTCCGCCGTTCCTCACCGATCTTTGATGTTTTTCCTCTAGATCTTTCGAGTTTTTCATTTGTTTTAACTTTGTTTTGAAGATTTGAGCTTTTGAGCAAAGTTTTGGAGCTTGGAGGTTCAAGAACCCAACCTCTCCCACCTCCGAGTTTTAGGTCGTCTCTCTCTCGATCTTCAAGAGGTAAGAGCCGATCTTAAGCTCATTGTATGTTTTAAGTAAGTTTTATGCAAGATCTATGGGGTAGAAATGCATGTGTAGGTTTTTAGTGAGTTTTGATGATTTCTGAGTTTATGGACAATGTGGCTTGCAAATGCTTGTGTATGTGTGTTGTAGTTGGGGTTTAAGTTAGTTTGAGACCCCTAGGAGCTTGTGTGCATGTTTTGGTTGAGCTAAATGCATGATGGTATGAGTTTGAGGCGGTTGTGCATGTTTGAACCAAGTTTCTGCCCTTTGGGAGAAACCAGGTTCGGCAGCCGAAGGGACTTTCGGCCGCCGAACCCTCTTGTGGAGGCAGCTTTCGGCTGCCGAAGCTTGCCCCCGAAAGAGGACTTTTGTACGCTGAACACTCTGAACTAAGGAAAACGGACCAACTCTCCTCACACTCTCAAACTCTCACAAACTTAGCTTTTTGCTTCAAAACATTCAAACCCTTGTGAACGATCACAACACTCTGCATGAGCTGCTCAAACTCAGCAAATAAACCAGGGGAGACGTGGCCAACTTCTGGACATGATCTGGTGATAACACCTGTCCAAAATGCTGACTAAGGGATACAAAACTGCTGGCTAAGCAACTCAGCTTCGGCTGCCGAATCGCATGCAAATCCATGCAACATTCGGGAGCCGAACCTGAATTCGGAAGCCGAATATTGGGCACTTTCGGCGGCCGAACTTATCTTCGGCGGCCGAACTTGGCTCCTCTGCCTTGGTTCATTTCAACTCAAAACTTGGTTCCATTTACCTGTAACACAATAAACCACACAACATTCGTGAGAAACTCATATCTCCTACCCTCTAGAGGTCCCGGAGTCCACCGGATGACAAGAATTCTGGTGCCGGACTCTAGCCGGGTATTACAACTTTCGCCTCTGTCTGGGAGTTTCGGCCGCCGAAAGTGCCGCCGAACATGCATGAGTTTCGTCTCTGTCTGGGAGTTTCGGCCGCCGAAGGTGCAGCCGAACCTGCCTGACTTTCGGCTCTGGAGGGACTTTCGGCCGCCGAACCTGCCGCCGAAAGTGCCCTGTCCAGGCCTCCTTTGCATGTTCTTCTATGGATGTTTTGAGATGTTTTAGGGGGTTTTTGGGAGATGTTTTTAGAGTTATGTTCTAGTTGTTTGGTCCCTCATTTGAGTCCACCTGTGTAGGTTCGGACCCGAGGAACCGAGGACCTTAGCAGTGAGTCAGCTGCTTCAGTCAGTGTCAGAGCTAGCCAGAGGTGAGTGGAATGACTCTTATGCTTTTAAATAAATAAATCAGTTTTGAGCATGTTCATGCATCACGGATGCCATGTGATATTCTAGGATGCTTGCATTAGAAATCACGAATATGTTGCATTGCATAATATGTTGTTGATGTGGATGAATGTTGAATGATCCATTAGCCCTCATATGTTATGACATGATGATATGATATGGAAGTCCAGGTGTGGCCTGCACTACGCCCCTGGCACTATGTAAGAGAAAGACCGGATGTGGCCTGCACTACGCCCCCGACATCATGGATTATGTATGTTATGATATGTTATGTATAAGAGAAAGACCAGGTGTGGCCTGCACTACGCCCCTGGCATGATTGGATTATGTAGAGGGCTAAATGGTGACAAGTTCATCCTTGATATGATTAGTTGTGATGTGATGCATTCCATGATAGCATGTGTTTTAAATGCTTTACTATTCTGCTCACTGGGCTCTAGTAGCTCACCCCTCTCCCAAACTCCCCAGGTCTGCAGGTACGGGTTAGACAGAGAAGTCAAGAAGAGTAATGAAGTCACATGTATGTAATAGTTAGAATGTGGACATGACAGATTGTATTATGATGTATAGATATGTAATGTAACGATATTGAGGTTAGAAGTGTGCTTGACCATAGTATGATGTAATCCCTTTTCTTGAAACATGATCTTAATGTTATTGATGTCCATGTCTAGCCAACTCAGCATGTATATCGCCCCTTGAGGGCATTGATGAGATCCCACAGAGGGGTCAAGTTTATGATATGTATATGTTCAGTGCATGCACAGGTTGAGTTTGGTGTATGATAGAATGTATGAAAGAAAAGTTTTAAATTTTTATGTATGTTGTTGATCATGTATGGGATTAAACAGGTTTACAGGTAACATGTTAGGCTTGCTATGGGTCCCGGCGGCCTTAAGCCGATCTGGATCCTAGAGCCGGTAGCGGTCCGATTTTCGGGTCGTTACAGAATGGTATTAGAGCCCTAGGTTCATATGGTCGGACCTAGAGTGTCGGGCTCATAGATGTTATAGAAGGTCAAGCACAATAGGAAAGGTCATGTCCACTAGGATAGGATGTGGAGTCGTGTCTTTCATGATGATATGAATGATATGCTATGATGTGTGATGCGGTTTCATGTGTGCCCACATGAACCATATGATGCTAATGATTATGTGATGTGTACTGTTTTTCAGAAAACAGGATGAGAGGAACTCGTCGATCAGCAAGATTGACTGGAGTACCACCTGAGGATGAGGGCATGAGCGCCCGTCCTCCAGCATTGCCTAGGGCAATGTCTAGTAGGTCTAGCAGAGAAAGAGCAGTAAGAGACCCTAGAAGGTCTTTGGATCTGGGAAGAAGCAGATCGGTCAGAGGAACAGTTCAGGGAGGAGCATCAGAGGACATGGGGGATGATATGGATGTAGAGCAGAGGAGGGATGGCAGTCTGGGAGTCAGCATGTCAGAAGAAGGAATGGGAGAATCCCAAGGAGGCACTCAGGCCTCGGGATTTGTTCAGCCACCTTACTACCCACCCTTCTCACAAAACCTTGGGTATTCGATGGGAGGCACATCGGATTACCATAGCTTTAGCCCTTATCCCACACAGATGCCATACCCACCTTATTATCCACCATACCCACAATATCCAATGTATCCACCCCCACCTTACTATCCAAATCCAGCAAACCCTACCCCAGGGGATGCTGCACCTCCTCCTCCTCCAGCAGAACTAGCAGCCCCAGTTGCTCAACCTCCTAGACCTAGCTCGGCCAGTGGGAGCAAGGTCAAGATGACCGACTACATGAAGTTGGGTGCTCCCCAGTATGAAAAAGGGGATGACCCGTTTGTGTATCTTGAGAGGGTCAAAGTGATCACAGATGAGATTGGGGCTGATGATAGTAGAGCCATTCAGATGGCTGGGTTCACACTTAAGTGCAAGAAGGCACGAGAGTGGTTCAAGAATTATGTGAACCCGAGGGTGGACAGCATGACTTGGGAGGAATTTGCAAACGAGTTTGCAGGATGGGCTTTCCCAGATAGTTCAAGGGAGCTGAAGATGATTGAGTTCGAGCAATTGAGGCAGACTGATGAAATGGGTGTAGAGGAGTTCACAGACAGGTTCTTGGAGTTGTTGCCGTTTGCAGGGCAAAACCTTGATTCAGATCAGAAAAGGTCAAGGAGGTATATCATGAAACTCCACTCCAGATATTCCTCTTTGATCCAGTCAGCAGATAGGGAGAGCTTTCATGCCATAGTGGATATGGCTCGGAAAATGGAGGCCAGTGCCATCGTTCAGGGGACAGTTAAACAGTCAGTGGCACAGCCTTCTGGTTCTAAGACCCCAGGCTCTTCTTCAATGAGTGCAGCAACTTCAGGCAGCAAGAAGTGGGACAGAGGTCCCAGGAAGTCTAAGAAGAACAAGTTCTGGAACAAGGTTAAGTCCAGTCTGGGACTAGGGAGTGGCTCAAGCTCTGTTGCGGATAATGCAGTTTGTGCAAGGTGTGGTAAGCCACATAGAGGAGTATGTCGGTTTGGGACGACAGCCTGTTACAGATGTGGTCAGGAGGGGCATATGTCTCGAGACTGTCCAAGAGCGGCCCCAATGGCACAGTCCCAGCAGACAGCTTCAGGCAGTGTAGCGCAGCCAGCAGCTCCAGCCATGACTCAGGCCAGTGGCAGAGGCAAAGGGAGAGGGGCAGCCTCTTCTTCAGCGGGGTTCAGAGGTGAAGGTCCATCAGCTCCAGCACGGATCTTCACGATGACTCAGCAGGAGGCAGATGCATCTAACACCGTGGTGGCAGGTAACTTAGTCATTGGTTGTTCAGATGTGTATGCCTTGATGGACCCTGGTGCATCTCATTCTTTTGTTACACCGAGAGCCGTCTAGAGGTTAGGGTTGATGATCTCTGAGTTAGAGTGTCCTCTCTGGGTCAGTGGACCCAAATGTGATCCATCAGTGGCAGAGTCAGTCTGCCGTGTAGTCCTGTGTTTATTGAGGGAAGATGCTTGTCCGCCGACCTTGTGGTTCTAGATTTGACAGATTTTGACGTCATTCTAGGGATGGACTGGTTATCTACCCATGGTGCTACCTTGGACTGCAGGGACAAGGTAGTCAGGTTCAGATGTTAGGATGGGTCAGAGGTAGTCTTCAGAGGAGACAGGAGGGGTACACCTAGAGGTCTGATATCAGCTCTTTAGGCTCGTAGGTTGCTTAGGAGGGGATGTCAGGGGTATTTGGCTCATGTGAGAGAGCTTAGCAGTCAGGTTCGAGAGCCCGCCTCGGTGCCAGTGGTTAGAGAGTTTCTAGACGTCTTCCCAGACGAGCTTCCAGGTTTACCACCTGCTAGGGAGATAGAGTTCAAGATAGAATTGATGCCTGGAACCCGACCGATCTCTATCCCTCCCTACAGGATGGCTCCAGCCGAGTTGAAAGAATTGAAAGAACAGTTGCAAGAGCTGGTAGATAAGGGCTTCATCCGACCGAGTACCTCACCCTGGGGTGCTCCAGTTTTGTTTGTCAGAAAGAAGGATGGATCCCTTAGACTTTGTATCGACTACAGACAGTTGAACAAAGTCACTACCAAGAACAAGTACCCATTGCCAAGGATCGACGATCTATTCGACCAGCTAGCAGGAGCGGGTTGTTTCTCCAAAATAGATCTGAGATCGGGGTACCATCAGCTATGAATAAGGGAAGTAGATGTGCCGAAGACAGCTTTCAGGACCAGATATGGGCATTTTGAGTTCCTTGTAATGCCGTTCGGGTTAACCAACGCCCCTGCAGCATTCATGGATCTCATGAACAGAGTGTTTAGCCAGTACCTGGATCACTTTGTTATTGTCTTCATAGATGATATCTTGGTGTATTCCAGGAATGCAGAGGAGCATGCCCATCATCTGCGGTTGGTTTTGCAGACCTTGAGGGAACATGGCTTGTATGCTAAGTTCTCTAAGTGTGAGTTCTGGCTGAGGAGCATATCATTCTTGGGGCATGTAGTGTCAGGAAATGGAATAGAGGTGGACCCCAAGAAGACAGAAACTGTGGCTAACTAGCCTAGACCCATTTCAGTGACGGAGATCAGGAGTTTCTTGGGTTTGGCAGGTTACTACAGGAGGTTCGTTCAGGACTTCTCGAAAATAGCAGCTCCTCTGACCAGACTAACCAGGAAGAATCAGAAGTTTCTGTGGACCGACTAGTGCGAAGAGAGTTTCGAAGAGCTTAAGAAGAGGTTGACTTCAGCACCAGTTTTAGCTCTGCCATCTAGTGATGAGGACTTTACCGTCTTTTGTGATGCGTCCCGTGTGGGACTGGGTTGTGTACTGATGCAAAATGAGAGGGTAATTGCTTATGCTTCAAGGCAGCTAAAGAAGCATGAGTTGAATTACCCCACACATGACCTTGAGATGGCAGCAGTAATCTTTGCACTCAAGATGTGGAGGCACTACCTCTATGGGGTAAAATGTGAAATCTTCACAGATCATAAAAGCCTGCAGTACATCCTGAGTCAAAGAGATTTGAACTTGAGACAGAGGAGATGGGTGGAGCTGCTGAGTGACTATGATTGCAAGATTCAGTATCATCCGGGTAAGGCGAATGTCGTGGCAGACGCCCTAAGCCGGAAGTCACTAGGCAGTCTATCCCATATCACGGCAGAGAGGAGACCAGTGGTGGAGGAGTTTTACAAGCTCATTGATGAAGGCCTACAGTTGGAGTTGTCTGGTACCGGTGCTTTAGTGGCCAAGATGAGAGTGACACCTGTGTTTCTGGAGCAAGTGGCTCAGAAACAGCATGAGGATCCAGAGTTATTGAAGATTGCCAGGACTGTTCAGTCAGGCAAAGACAGTGAGTTCAGATTTGACAGTAAGGGGATCCTCCGCTATGGGAGTCGATTGTGTGTACCAGATGACATAGGGCTAAAAGGAGACATTATGAGGGAGGCTCATAATGCAAGATACAGCATTCACCCCGGAGCCACCAAGATGTATCAAGATCTGAAGAAGGTCTATTGGTGGCCGGCTATGAAGAAAGAAGTGGCACAGTTTGTGTCAGCCTGAGAGGTGTGTCAGAGGGTGAAGCTGGAACATCAGAAGCCGGCTGGGATGCTTAACCCGCTACCTATTCTAGAGTGGAAATGGGAGAATATAGCTATGGACTTCGTAGTGGGGTTACCGGCAGTGTCCAACAGATTGGACTCCATATGGGTGATTGTGGACAGACTCACCAAATCTGCTCACTTCATCCCTGTCAGGAGTGGCTACTCTGTGGACAAGTTGGTGCAGGTATATGTGGACGAGATCGTCAGGCTGCATGGGGTTCCTGTTTCAATAGTGTCAGATAGAGGGCCCCAGTTCACCTCCAGGTTTTGGCGGAGTCTGCAGAATGCCATGGGTACTAGATTGGATTTCAGTACTGCCTTCCACCCCCAGACGGACGGACAGTCTGAAAGGACCATCCAAACTATCGAGGATATGCTTAGAATGTGTGTGCTAGACTTTGGCGGTTCTTGGAGGCAGCATCTACCTTTGGTGGAGTTTGCCTACAATAACAGCCATCATGCTAGCATCGGGATGGCTCCATATGAAGCTTTGTATGGGAGGAAGTGCAGGTCACCTGTTTGCTGGGAGGAAGTTGGAGAAAAGGCCTTGGCAGGGCCTGAGCTAGTAGAGATCACCAGCAGGGTGGTACCCATAATCAGAGAGAGAATCAAGACTGCTGCAAGCAGACAGAAGAGTTATTCAGACATCCGCAGAAGACAGGTAGAGTTTCAGGAGGGGGATCTGGTATTGCTCAAGGTGTCTCCAATGAAAGGGGTGGTTCGTTTTGGGAAGAAAGGTAAGCTAGCTCCACGATACATTGGACCCTTTGAAATCTTGCAGAAGATTGGGAATGTGTCGTACAAGCTAGATTTGCCTGCTTCAATGGCAAGAATCCATCCGGTTTTCCATGTTTCAATGTTGAGGAAATTTGTGTCAGATCCGGGCAAGGTTCTTAATGAGCCTGATGTGGAGATCCAAGAGGATCTCACCTATGTTGAGCAGCCAGTGTGGATCTTAGACACCCAGATCAGAAAGCTGAGAAACAAGGAAATACCGATGGTGAAAGTCCTATGGAACCACCACAATATGGAAGAGTGCACCTGGGAGACACGGGAGTCCATGCTCCAGCAATGCCCTTATCTTTTCTAAGGTTAGTTTCTTATATGTTTCATGTGTTTTATGTGTATGATATGTGTATGCCATGCTATGTGCTAGTTGGGGAACATTCGGGGATGAATGTTCTTAAGGGGGGGAGAATGTAATACCCGGCTAGACTCCGGTATCGAAATTCCTACCGTCCGGTGGAATCTCGGATGTCAGAGACCTCTAGAAGGGTAAAACTATGTTTTCATGAAATGTTTTAATGTTTTTGATGATTTTGAATGAAAAGAAAATGAGTTTTTGAATAAAAACAACCTTGGAGGAAAGCTCAGGTTCGGCCGCCGAACCTCAAGTTCACTTGCTGAGGTTGATCATGTATGGGATTAAACAGGTTTACAGGTAACATGTCAGGCTTGCTACGGGTCCCGGCGGCCTTAAGCCGATTTGGATCCTAGCGCCGGTAGCGGTCTGATTTTCGGGTCGTTACAAGTATACAGTAGGTTGTTTGCATTAGCATTCACGAATATGTTGCATTGCATAGTTATTTGTTGTTGTGGGTGAATGCTGAATGATCCAATAGTCTCTGAGAGAAGTCCAGGAGCCTTTGACTACGCCCTGGCAGGTATAGAGAAGTCCAGGAGCCTTTGACTACGCCCTGGCAATGGTAAGTACAGAGGTGTTATATACACACATATATATATATATATGACAGGAAGACCAGGTGCTCGATTCTACGCTCTGACACAGAGTTGTCGAGACTATGTGGTGACAGGTTTACCCTTGATGTGGATTGTCTGTGATATGGTGCATTCCATGAGATCATATTTTACTGAGATGTTTTACTATTCTACTCACTGGGCTATAGAGCTCATCCCACTCCCTTAACCCCAGTTTTGCAGGTTCAGTGTACAGTATACAGAGGAGATCCACAGAGAAAGAGTAAAGAGATTTGTAATAGCTTAGAGTGGACATGTAATATTAAAGAGATGTAAGAGTTGTGTATAATGTTAGAAATGTGCTTGACTTAGTGATGGTTGTTATGTACATGATCTGTATATGTATATTTGTTTTACTGTATGTGAAACACCAGGCTTAACAGGTATGAGTTAACCCATCTAGAGCAAGCTCTAGTCAGGGGTACAGAGTACAGAGTACAGAGATAGTGCATGCACAGGTTAAGCCTTGGTTCAGAAAAGAGTTTTTATTTTCACAGAAAATGTATGATCATGTATGAGTTTTACAGGTACACAAAGAGTATAGCAGGCTTGCTACGGGTTCTGGCGGCCTTAAGCCGACCTGAGTCCTAGCGCCGGTGACGGTCCATTTTGAGGTCGTTACAACTAGTTTTAAAACGGAACTTCATTTATCTGTTAAGACAGATAATGTGACTTATTCACATCTTCCACTATTATTCTCAATATCTTTGAGATGATATATTGTATTATAAGTTTTAGAGCTCCTAATTTTTTATCCGCATGTAAAAGAAAACTTATAATTATCTTGTATTTTATTATCTCACTAGATAATAAAACTAATGTTGTGTGAATAGGCATTTATGATCTATTTGACATATTTTTATAAGTATATCATTGATATAAAATAGTATGTATGAATTACACAATTGCAATAATGATTTAAATACATTAATTCATGATCTTATCCTATATGCTAACTCAATGATTTCATAAGTCTGTACAAAACATCTTTCATACTAGTCTTTATTAAAGGACTCAAAAAGTCACTTCATGCATAGAAAAGACTTTTAATTTATATGCATCTATATCCCTAATATAGTAAATTAACTATAATTTCTTACTTTTAAAAAGATATATCCTGAGGTAGATTTAGGTTCATCTAAATCTCTTCTCCTTTTTGCATCCCTATTCCTTGATAATATCATGAATAATCTAATATACATCTAAGATATCTCTATATCAAATTCACAACTGCCTATGATCAGGTTGATTTACTTTACTCATAGTACACTCCATAGCATATATTAGGCTCCTAACCTCACTCTTATATGGAACATTTTTATTTGAACTCTCTCTTTTGGAGTCTTAGGACATAATCTATGACTTAAAACTTTCTCTTTGAAAAAAATGGATATTTATAGATTTGAAATCTTACATATTCAATCACTGTAAGACTTTCATGATATATTGCTCTTAGAAAGAGATTATAGTTTTCTTAATAATTCCTTAAAATCTCGACTTTAAGATTATATGCAACTTCTTCATCCCTTTCATCTTAAAGATGATAACTAAACCTTAATGGTTGCGATATACTCATTATCATTTGTAGCTATTAGTATGTCGTCTATATATAATGATAAGATTACTAATTTATTTTTGGATCTTTTATGTATATTTTCAATGATTCTCGTTGATCACAATGAAATCATAAAACAAGACGGTATTATAAAATCTAATATAACATAGTTCCAAAGGCTATTTAAGGTCTTAGAATGACTTCAAAAATCTATACATTTTGTGTTCTTGGCAATTTATACCGAAACTTATTAACTATTTCATGTAAATTTTAATTTTTCGTTTGAGAAAAAGTAGTTTTCACATCCATTTGATATAATTTAAAATCCAAATTAGCAACTAATGCAATTTAAAAATAAATCAATAAAACAACATTACTGAGGTAAACCTCACAACAGGTTCAAAAAAAACTTATAACTTTTTCCTCCCTATTATGTGTACCCCTTAACTACTAAAAGAGTTTTTGTATCTCTTGATACTTCCATCAGTCTTACGCTTGACTTTGAGAAACCACTATTTTCCAATCGCCGTACGTCCTAATAGCAACTCTACATTGTTCAACTCTTCATTGACTCCATTTTTAATTCCATTGTTTTAATCTTTTTTTTAGCTGAAGATCTAAGAGTTTAAGAAACACATTTCTCAGCTCATCTTCATTAGGAGTAACAATAAATACTTCCCCTTTAATCTCAAAACGATAACTGAAAATCTTTAGATGACATGTTCGTCGTAGCAGAGATTGATCTATTGACTCATCAATACGCATATTACTCCCACTCGGACCAGATTTTATGACTACACTTACTTCAAGAAGTAATTATAAAATTAATGACTATATTCATCTGTATCTATATTGCTCCTACTTGGATGCGTGTATATCAAAGATTTCTGCGGTCTGGTCACGAATTTAATTTAGAGATAAGACTTATCCTATTTTCATTTACTTGAAAGAAAAAAAAAATCTATAGAATGTGATCCCTATGATTCAAACTTGGTTAAACTTCCATTTTTCTTGCTCATTAAATAATACATATTCTTTAACTACTCAAAGATATCTTGAAAAGAACATATTCTTACTCTTGACCCTCCAAATTTATATGAAAATTCATGAGCAATATTACAACTCTAAGGTTTTAAAATTCACAAATAAATTTGTGTTTAATCCATAACTCATATGGAGTGGAAGTTACTGACTATGTGAATATCAGATTAAGTTCAATAGTGATTGCTAATAATATATCACCTCAATAGATGATTGACAAAATAAACTCATCTCATTATTGACCTAACCTAATAGGGTTCTATTTCTTTGTTCTATTACACAATTTCTAAATTGATCTTACATAAATTTTCTACATCAATTGATTCTTAAAGTCTTTTCTTTTCTGTCTAATTGATTCTCAACTAAATCCAAAAATTTAATGAAGTAACTTAAAGTCTCAATAAAATGAGATATCAAATAGATATAACCTTATAGAGAGTAGTCATTAATTACGAAATAGATGCCCTCTATGTCTAGCCCCACATATATATAATCACATTACAAGAAAATATTAATAAACACAATAGAAATTCAGGTCTTGTTCTTAGATAATTTCAAATTGGGTAATATTTGCAAGTGGACATATCTACTTTGTTAATATTACGCAATAGGCTTGCTTTGACTAATTGTTGTGTATCTTTTAACCTATGTGGCCAAGTATAGTATACCATATATTTATAACATTTATAGTCTTATCAAAATATGTAAAATAGGAGAAAAAATATGCTATTGAAGTTACATATAACTTCAAAGCCAATATGAGCATTCAAAAAATATCTAGAACCACTAAAATTTGTATTTAAAACAAATTTACACCTAGTTCGTGAAAAATGAAAAAAAAAACTAAGTTTAATCAACATCAACACAAATAATGAATTCCATTAAATTTATGAAACAAATTGGATGTTATATAGGAGCTGAATTTGCTTACTACATATAGCAAGTCCACAGGTGTTTAAGCCATTCACCTCCACTTATGAGTTATTTCCTAATTAATATTCATCTTACTTATATAAACAATCATAAAAAATTTCACGAAGGTATTTTGATCATATTCTATACAGTTAAAATATTTGATCTTAACAATGTTTTCCTTCTTCTATCAAAGGACCTTTGCCCTTCCTTTTATTGTTATTTCTTGTTGGGCTTAACTTTTTCTATCCCATGCTATTTACCACCTTAACACTAATTCCTCTTTCTTTCTTAAGAATTAGAGCTAGTTATGTATACTTTTGTACTCATTAGATATAAACACAAACATTCCTACTCTAGCTCTAAGAAGTACATAATATATTTCATAGACTTAAAATGGACATTATGGGAAAATAACATTTTTCATATGATCCTAGGTATTTGGACAAAAAGAGCATATAACCGCTTGAACATTCTATTTTTCAATCAAAATATGATAACCGCTTGAACATTCTATTTTTCAATCAAAATATGATAACCGCTTGAACATTCTATTTTTCAATCAAAATATGATAAGTATCTTTTAGCTTATTCACTATACTACTCATGATCTTAAAATATATTCTTATATCATGATGAGAATTCTTCTTATAAGTGTCTGATTATAGTGTAAGCTATAAGATTGACAAGCGAGATTCCTTCAAATCTCACTTTCAGGTACAAACCATATTATATTGTTAAATCATATTTTTGTAAACTCAAACATAACAATATCATGTATATTGCTCACTAAAGTGATGTGAGCATTTGAATTCACTTCTGCCAAATATCATATACCTCACGGTCCAGCATATGCTGGACTGTATTGCACTATTCTACTTATTTCTATAATTAGGTTAAGAGATTCTAGAGTTTCTAGTTCTTCGAGCACATACTTGATTTTTTTACTTTAGATTTCATAGTTATCATCATTTAGCTTATCTCTCTTATTAAGATAAACTAAAAAGATTTGAAAGCTGATATTATTTTTAGTCTAAATTAGAAATATTTATGCTCATGAGTTAATGTATTAGTTCACATACACTAACTTTAATGATAATGAATTATATTAATAATTATTTCACATTAGGTTTTAGAGTCAAAAGTTCATTATGTTTCCAATTATCGTCTAAAATCCCAAATGTATTATAAAAATTAATCACAATTAATTATATTAAGATTCATGTCTTAAATTACTTATAATTTAAGAGTTTTAAAATTTTGTAGGATTAATATTTAGAAATATCAACTTATATACCATATATCAACGATGAAAGATAATACTGTTCATTATAAAATTATCCATAGTAGTATAAACAAACTATACGGATAACAATAATTTTTAAAAGAAATTATTCACATCTAATATAGATTTAAAATACAGGTATAGAATGTTTAAGAAATATATATAGAATCTCATTTAGTCGATTCAAATCATAATCAACTCTAGAAAGTTTCGGCTTAACTATAAACCTATTATTAAGTCTTGATAATCCGAGCAATTTTTCAATTCATGCATATTTAAAAAAGTAATTATCAATTTACGCAGGATCCGAAAATATTTTCGGATCCTGTGTGTCAACGCAACGTGTTTGGCAGTCATACTGCCGAATACGCTAGTTCGACACCCATGGTGTCGAACTTTCTATTGTTCGACAGCATGGGTGTCGAACATTCCGTTATTCAGCCAAGGGAGCAGTGTAATCTGCTCCCGTGGTTGCCAGCGTGGCGTGTTCGGCACCCAAGGTACTGAACACGCACAAGCTTCAAGGCTTCATTAGGAATCTCTGACGAAGCCTTGACCGAAGAAAATTGTTCGGCACTTATAGTGCTGAACTCTTTTCTTTCACATGCAGGTCCGCATGGCTCTACATGCATGCAGAGCCACGCGGACCTGCATGCACAGCCCCGGGAGACTTTGGCTTTAAAGCCAAAGTCTCCCTCTTCTTCTTTTGCCCCAATTTTCATCAGAATTTTTTCTCCTCTTCTCCTCTGCAGCATCCTTCCTTCTCTTCTCCCTCTCCACAGCTTGCCATATGCCTCCATCTCCAGCGCAAATATTCTTCTCCAGCATACTGATCTCCATTTTCATCTCCTTCCACCATTATCAGGTTTCTCTTTAAACTATTTTTTTTTTTGAAATATATATATAATTTTCTCATTTAATATATAAAAATAAAAGAAAAAATTAAAACATTAAATCTTAATAAAAAAATATAAGATATTTAAGATGAAGTAATATTGTTAATATAAGTTTTTATATAATTTTTAGAAAATTAGAAATTTTATTAAATGAAGTTTAAATTTTTTAAAAATTAACTTATTAGTATTTTTATTTAAGATATTAAATAGTTAATTTTTTTAATAAGTTAATATTTTTGTTATAAATTTGTGTTAATATTAATTAAAAGTTAAATTTTTTAAAATAAATATAATTAAATAGGTAATAAAATTCAATAATTTTTCTCAAAATATAATAATTTAACTTTTTAAAATATTTCATCCGTCCTATTTTTTATTATTTTTAAATTATTATTTATTTTATTTTTATATTATAATAATATATAAATTGTTTAGTATTAATTTTATTTTATATTTAAGTTTTTATAAATAGTAATCAAGAAAATAAAATGAAATAATTTTTTTTATAAATATAATAATTTAATTTTTTAAAATATTTCATCCGTCCTATTTTTTTATTATTTTAAAATTATTATTTAATTTTTTTGTATATTATAATAATATATAAATTGATTAGTATTAATTTTATTTTATGTTTAAGTTTTTGTAAATATTTTTTAATATATAATAAAATTTAATATTTTTAAAATAAATATATTAATTAAATAAAATGTAATAATTTTTTTTAAAATATAATAATTTAATGTTTTAAAATATTTCATCCGTCGTATCTTTTTTTATTATTTTAAAATTATTTATTTATTTTTTTATATTATCAAAATATATAAATTGATTAGTATTAATTTTATTTTATGTTTAAGTTTTTGTAAAAATTTTTAATATCTAATAAAATTTAATATTTTTTGAATAAATATAATTAAGAAAATAAAATGTAATAATCTTTAAAAAATATAATAATTTAAATAATTAAAAAATTTCATCCGACTTATATATTATTTTTGTTTATTTAGAATTTTTATTTTTTTAATTTTTATGTTATAATAATATATAAATTGATTAGTATTAATTTTTTTTATGTTTAAGTTTTTTTAAGTAATTTTTAATATGTAATAAAATTTAATTTATTTAAAATAAATATAATTAAATAATTTAATTAAATCTAGATTTTTTTATATCTTTGGTATTATTCCAATTACATTAACACCACCCTATTTTCTAAATTTTTTTTATATAGTGCTAAATTTAATGTGATTTTTGGATAAAAT
The DNA here is from genome assembly GCF_001659605.2 of Manihot esculenta. NCBI lineage: Eukaryota > Viridiplantae > Streptophyta > Magnoliopsida > Malpighiales > Euphorbiaceae > Manihot > Manihot esculenta. The sequence goes on from NC_035171.2 coordinate 18,724,244, forward strand.
ATTTGTAGTGATTTTTAATAGAAGATTTGTTGTGATTGTTGGAAAGAATATTTGTTGGAATTTTTGGACATAATATTTTTGAATTAGTAGTATTTGTTGTAATTTTTGGATAGAAACATTTGCAGAATGTGTATATTATTGGAGTGTTAAATTATGTACTGTTATGTAGTGAATAAATGGTGTTTGAATATTATTAGTGAATTTGAATATAATAAAGTTGGTGAATGTATACTAGAATAGCATTTCATTGTGGTGTGATAATGTCTATTATTTTATATCATTAGATATGGAGAAAAGACGTAACCGCCGTGACCACCGCGATTATATTTTACCCGGTCCTAATGATTCATCGTTGCTATATGGACAGGCCGAACATCAGTCTGAGACTATATGACAACATACTATAGAAAGTGGGGCGATAGGTTGCAGAAGAACGAGTACAATTTTACATTTAGACGATATTCTAGATTAAATAATACCTCATCTGCGGCGGATGGGTTTTTATGGCGTAATACGGTTAGGTTTTTTTGCATTGGACTGGCACTTAATTACGGCTCTTATTGAGTGTTGGCGACCAAAGACACAAACATTTATGTTTTTCGAAGGGGAAATGACCATAACCCTTCAGGATGTGGGGCTAATAACCGGGTTGCCGGTTAATGGTGCAGCTATAACAGGCTGATCACGCTACCATTAGCCATCAGTTTGTGAGGCATTATTTGGTGTCGTTCCACCTAATAATGCCATAAGAGGGTGTTATCTGAAAATGAATTGGCTACCTGAGGAGTTTACTCAACTTTCAGATGATGCTGATGAGGAAGTAGTACGTAGGTTCGCGAGAGCATATATTATAAGGGTCATTGGATCTATTTTTAGTGATACATCAGCTTCGCGTGTGAACCTAATGTTTTTACCTTTGCTAGCCGATCTTGAAGAAGTCGGCAATTATAGCTGGGGTGGGGCATGTCTGGCATGGTTATATAGACAGTTATGTAAGGCAACAAACCCTGAAGTTATGCAGATGGCTGGTCCCTTATTCATAGTTCAGATATGGGCATGGGACCGGATCACAACAGTATCGCCGACACTGTCTCACAGAGTACCCCATCATGACACTCCAATAGGCAGCAGGTATGTGATATTATATTGTTGTTAAATTTTTTTAAAATTGAATATTTAAAGGAGTACATGGTAATATATTTTGTTGTGCAGGTGGAGTAATGCCAGATAGATAACGGAGGTTGTCACCCACGTACTCGTGGAGCTGCATTATCAGCTTGATCGATTATTACCCGAGCAGGTAATAATGTTAAAAAAGAAATTAATATGTTTTAGTTACATTAGTTTGTGCATAACACCATTGAATGTTCATTTCAGGTAATTTGGGAGCCGTACACTGATATCCTGATTGAGTCGCTACCCGAATATTATCGCCAAGGACGAGAAAATTGGAGGGCTGTTGTCCCACTAATCTGCTTTCATATAGTAGAGTGGCATCACCCGAATAGGGTCATGCGACAGTTTAGTATGCAGCAGTATATTCCTGTTGAACCTCAACAATCTACTGCACTCCATGATGTTGATTTATGGAAGAGCGACACAAACTGGGCAGAAGTGCACTCTCATTGGATCGTGCGCTGGAACACCCGGGATAGAAGAATAATATCTGGCCTGCCAGCAACAGAGCCACTCCATTTTCATTCAGAGTACATGGAATGGTACCGTAGGGTGTCCAGACGCTAGATTTCGGTTAAAGGAGCGGCAATGGGATCAAGGGTAAAAAATTTATGATTTTTTTATGTCATTTTCAATAAGAATAACAACATATTTTAAATAATATAATTGCTTATATATTGTGTAGGAGGATGGTCTGAAGCATATGTACGCAATTGCTACCAACCCGACCACTGGGAGCATGACAGCTATGTGCGACCTCATACAGTCTGTTTCTTTTTGTATGATGGAAGAAAGGAGGCAAACACAATTGTCAGCTCCACATCCAGCTCCTGCTGTATCGCCCAGCACGGCTGATCCAGATGACTCGCCTATTCCAGATTCTTTTTTACGTGGTAGTAGGGGTAGGACTCATGGTCATACTAGGGGCCGTAGAAGGGATCAGGCTCAAACAGAACAAGGTGATAGGGATGTGCATCCAGTGCCTCCCCTGATACAGTATCATCAGTCACAAGCATTACACGAAGATACACCAAGTTCATCCCATGTGCCACCCAGCTCATCTCAGGCGCCTTTTATGTTTTATCCTTCACAGAGTCCGTTCATGGGCTGGACGCCAAGACCATATACAATGCCTTCAATTAGTCCCGGTGCTTATGGTGTACCATATACGCCAATAGGATAGGTGTTTCCTGCATTTGCATCGGAGCCTGCACATGAGCCTTCTACTAATAGACAGTTTTACATGTCAGACGGAAGTATAGAGAATAAGTTTGCGGGATATAACACTGGATTAGGATATGGTTAGACCGGTGTCAGTCAGTTTGGTTAGTCAGATCCTTCAACTGCTGTCATGCAAAATTCAGATGTAAATGCACCGACACAGGATGATCTGGATCCTCAATAGTTCTTAGCATTGGGACCATGACGAGGTCACTTACGGGCTCCACATGAGAGGAGACATCGAGGTTGTAGTACTGGTGATCATAACTGACTGTGAGTTGAATATGTCTGTAAAATGTCTTTTAATTAAATTCTTTTAATTATGATTTTTTTTTGTTGAGTAGTTAGTTGAGCCTATTCTAAGATATTGATTGAGTCTTATGATTCACTTTCATTTTGGGCAATGCAGGTGGTAAGTAGACATGATAGATTCTTGTCGGGCACTAGAGGAAGCTGCTTCTGAGTTCATTCCATATGTCAATTTGGTGCGTTAAATTTTTTCTTTTGATTCAATTATGCTTTATGATAGGTTATTGTCACTCACAGTATAATTTTGTTTGGGTTGATACAGATATGTTTATAATCATATATTTCAACTTAAATCGATTACACTCTTAATATTGTTTGATTTATGTGTAATGATGGTGTCTCTAATTGTTAGTTGCTAAATTCAATATTTCCTTATTGATGATATCATATTACATTTGGAATGTAACTTAATTGTATAAGTTTTTGTAATTATTAATTGTATTTTATGTTTAAGTATTGATTTTTGAATTTTTGGTGTAATTATTGGTTAGTTGTATAAGTTTTTGTGTTGAGATTAATAAGATGGTTTATGAAGTTTTTGATACGAGTTGAAATTGGTTTGATGTAAGAAGAAGTCTAGGGGTTAAGGTTAAAGTTTATAGAAGTGTGATATTTCTATTCACATGTGGAATTAAACCCATATTTCAGGGGAAACTCTGTCGGATTTTTGGTACGAGAAAAAAATGGCAATGAATTACATTTTAACATGATTTGAACAATATACATATTCACATGAGTGAGCATGATTTAAACACTACACATTTTAACATGTGTTGACTCCTTGATTTGTTCTTCCTCTCTAGGTTCATGGTGATTATTCAACAGATGATATTGGTTTGAAGTTGGAAATGACTACTGATGATAGAATGGATTAGGAAAAGACTGAGGTTGTCAGTCCAGCATTATAATTTTCAGATTCAGAAGCGCAACTATATGAGTGGTTTCTTAGAAAATAAGTTGATTTAGCCATTTTTCCATGTGAATAACGTTAGGAATTTGCAACCTTATGCTTAATTATGATTTCTGTTATACTTTATGTTTGGATGCTTTTGAATGAATGGTTGGACTTCATCAACTCAAGTTGCGATTTGATTTTATTGTTTTTGTTAAATTATGATATGATTTCCTTTTTCTATTTTAGCATTCAAGGAATAATTATTGAGATTTCATAATTTGATTATAGAATAATTTTTTTAAAAAAAAAAAAAACCAAACTTTATACTACAAGCTTTGTTACCATGTCATGTGGGTCAGTTTTATATGTTAGTCATCAAAAAGCATTATATGATATGGAGCGTATGAATGAATTGGAGAGGAAGGCAGGCAAATGCAATTTGGAAAACTTAGAAGTTAATTAATGATATATGCAAAATGTAAGATAAATTTAATTATTATCTATATATATATATCTCGAAGCATTTGCATGAGAAATTGGAATATTAAGATATTTCTCTTTTATTATTCAATATATAAAAGGAAAAATAATTTACAATAGGTCAGTACGAGAATTAGGTGGAAATGCTTTGTTCCACTACAAATCCGTATACAATTATTATGTTGTAAAAATAAACTAGTATATTAAAAATAACTTAATAATTAACTGAATTCTTTACAATAATTATCTACTTGATTCCCCATCTGTAATACCCGGCTAGACTCCGGTATCGGAATTCCTACCGTCCGGTGGAATCTCGGATGTCGGAGACCTCTAGAAGGGTAGAACCATGCTTTCATAAAATGTTTTCATGTTTTTAATGGTTTTATAGTATGAAACTAAATGAGTTTTTTGCATGAAAATAGCATTGGAGGAAAACCCAGGTTCGGCCGCCGAAAGTCAAGTTCGGCCGCCGAACATGCATGCGTTTTGGAGGCACGTTAGGCCCCCGAAAGCATGAGTTAGGGAAGTACAGGTTCGGCAGCCGAAAGTCAAGTTCGGCCGCCGAACATTGCATGGATGCGGAGGCACATTCGGCCCCCGAACGTGGCCTGGCCAGCCACTATAAAAGGGGCACTTAGCCGAAATGGGCGAGCTTTCTCCCATTTTCGGCCACAGCAAGCTTCCAACCTTCCTTTTTGCAACTCTTGTGTTCTTCCTCCAAATCTCTACCATCTTTCTTGAGTTTTAAGCTTGCATTGAAGGTTTTGAGCTTTTAAACCAAGTTTTGGAGCTTTGGGAACTCAGGAGCTCATTTTCGTGGATCTCCAAGTTTAGGTCGTCTCCCTCTCGATCTTCAAGAGGTAAGAGCCGATCTTAAGCTCCTCATGTGTTTTTAAGTAAGTTTTAAGTGATTTTATGGGGTAGAATGGCATGTATAGGGTTGTATGAGTTTTTAAGCAAATGTTAGGTTTTATGTGATTTATGAACAATGTGACATGTTTGAGTATGTTTGAAGTGTTGTAGTTGGGGTATATGCTTGTTTGAGGCCCCTAGGAGCTTATATGCATGTTTTGGTTGAGTGGTATGCATGATTGGTGAGTTTGGAGGCGAAAATGCACAAGGGAGCCAAGTTTCTGCCCTTGGGCAGAAACCAGGTTCGGCAGCCGAAGGCACTTTCGGCCGCCGAACATGGCTGGGGAGGCAGGCCTTTCGGCTGCCGAAGTTGCCCCCGAAAAGAGACTTTCGTCTCTGTCTGGGACTTTCGGCTGCCGAAGGTGCCGCCGAACCTACCTGAGTTTCGTCTCTGTCCAGGACTTTCGGCCGCCGAAGGTGCCGCCGAAAGTGCCCTGTTCAGCCACTTCATGCATATCTCTATGTGATATTTTCAGGATGTTTTAGGGGGTTTTTGGGGAATATATTAGAGTCATGTTTATGTATGTTTGGTCCCTCATTGGAGTCCACCTGTGTAGGTTCGGACCCGAGGAACCAAGGACCCCAGCAGTGAGCCAGCTGCTACAGAGTTGTCAGAGTCAACCAGAGGTGAGTGGAACTAAGCTTAACCTTTTAAATTAAGAAATGAAATGCTTTTATCATGCTTCATGCATCATGATCATATTATAGGTTGTTTGCATTAGAATTCACGACTATGCCGCATTGTATTGTTGTGATAGATGATACTGGATGGACATTAGGATGATTCATTAGCCTTCTATATACGAAGACCTGTGGTGCCCATAATAGGGCCGGGCAATACGAAGACCTGTGGTGCCCATAATAGGGCCGGGCAATAACTCCGAGTACGAAGTCCTGTGGTGCCCATAATAGGGCCGGGCAATACGAAGTCCTGTGGTGCCCATAATAGGGCCGGGCATGGAGTTGAGGGATTTTTGAATCAGTCCATCCGTGGTGTGATTTGTTTGTGCAGTGACGCATTTCATGATAGCATGTTTTAAATATTCTCTTTTATAGTTCTACTCACTGGGCATCTAGCTCACCCCTCTCCCCTAACCCCCAGGTTTGCAGGTACGGGATAGATAGAGAAGGCAAGACGAGAAAAAGTCTTATGTATGTAATAGTTAGATTGTGGACATGACAATTGTATTACGATGAAATGTAAAAATATTCAGGATATTATGTAATGAGGTTATTGAGGATAGAGTTGTGCTTGACCATAATGTATTGTTAATCCCTTTGTATATACATGATCTTATGTTATGATGTTTATGTAAACTAACTCAACACAGGTTGTTTGCCTTTAAGGCTTGATGAGATCCCACAGAGGGACTATGTTATGTATATGATCAGAGTATGCACAGGTTGAGTTAGTTGATGACAGTAGGTATGAAGAAAAGTTTTAATTTTTATGCATGTTGTTGATCATGTATGGGATTATACAGGTTTACAGGTTATATGTCAGGCTTGCTACGAGTCCCGGCGGCCTTAAGTCGACCCGGATCCTAGCGCCGGTAGCGGTCCGGATTTCCGGGGCGTTACACCATCCATATGAGTTTTTTTTATTATGCCCCACCCTGCCACATATGGAACAATGGATTCTGGACGTTTCTTTTATTTTGTTTGATCTTCAGTCCATCTCATTATTGTAACGACCCCAAAATGGACCGTCACCGGCGCTAGGATTCAGGTCGGCTTAAGGCCGCCAGAACCCGTAGCAAGCCTGCTATACTCTCTGTGTACCTGTAAATGTAACGACCCCAAAATGGACCGTCACCGGCGCTAGGATTCAGGTCGGCTTAAGGCCGCCAGAACCCGTAGCAAGCCTGCTATACTCTCTGTGTACCTGTAAACCTCATACATGATCATACATTTTCTGTGAAAATAAAACTCTTTTCTGAACCAAGGCTTAACCTGTGCATGCACTATCTCTGTACTCTGTACTCATGTACTCTGTACTCTGTATCCCTGACTAGAGCTTGCTCTAGATGGGTTAACTCATACCTGTTAAGCCTAGTTTTCACATACAGAAAAACATATATACATATACAGATCATGTACAAAACATACATCTCTAGGTCAAGCAACAACTATTACATCTCTTTAATATTACATGTCCATTCTAAGCTATTACAGATCTCGTTACTCTTCCTGTACTCTGCTGAACTGTCCCTGTACACTGTACACTGAACCTGCAAACTGGGGTTAAGGGAGTGGGATGAGCTCTATAGCCCAGTGAGTAGAACAGTAAAACATCTCAGTAAAATATGATCTCATGGAATGCGTCATAACACAAACATTTCACATCAAGAGTAAACCTGTCACCACATAGTCCCAGTAACTATGTGCCAGGGCGTAGTCAAAGACTCCTGGACTTCCTGTCATATATGTATATGTGTATATAACACCATTTTACTTACCATTGCCAGGGCGTAGTCAAAGGCTCCTGGACTTTACTATATACCTGCCAGGGCGTAGTCAAAGGCTCCTGGTCTTCCTGTCTGTGACTATTGGATCATTCAGCATTTACTCACATCACCAAATAACGATGCAATGCAACATATTCGTGTATACTAATGCAATCAACCTATGGCATAAACATGATGCATGAGATATGCTAAAAGCAGTTTATGGTTCAATTAAAAGTCATAAGTTTAGTTCCACTCACCTCTGGCTCTGGACTGACTGACTCTGCAGGTTCTGAACCTCGGGAGCAGTACTCACTGCTGCTCTCTCTGGTTCCTCTGGTCTGTATAAACACATAAAGACGTAACTGAGGGACCAAACTAGCATAGAAATAACTCTCTTACACTTCCCCAAGACTCCCCTTTCTCTGACTCTAAAGCTCATGCAAAACATAAAAAGAAAAGCTGGACAGAACACTTTCGGCGGCAGGTTCGGCGGCCGAATGTCCTCTCCAGAGACGAAACTCAAGCACCTTCGGCGGCACCTTCGGCGGCCGAAGCCCCTAAACAGAGCCGAACATGCAACAACACTCGGGGGCAAGCTGTGGCAACCAAGCCACCATGCAGGAGGTTCGGCGGCCGAATGAACTTTCGGCTGCCGAACCTGAGTTCATCCAGAACTCAGTTTCAACGGCAAACCATTTCCTTCTTCCCTTCCACTTCTCCAAACATGCATATTTCAACTCCTCACCACACATATACTCACGTATATGGTTACAGGGGTCCAAAACCATCTAATAACCCCAAACAACAAATCACACATAACACAGAAACATGTATACATGCATAACTCATCAAAACTATCATTAATAACCGAAACATGCATCTCTCTCTCCCCAACTCCCATACAACCTTCAGAAAAAACATAGAACCATGGTCAAAAGCATCACTTACCTTCTGTAGCAAGAAGCTAAACACTCTGAACAAGGGAAAACGGATCACCTCTTCTCACACTCTCAAACTCTCTCAAACTCACTTTTTGCTTCACAACCTTCAAACCCGTGTGAATGAGCAAAACACTCTGCATGAGCTGCTCAAACTCAGCAAATAAACCAGGGGAGACGTGGCCAAGCTTCTGGCAACAAGTTGGACATGACACCTGTCCACAATGCTGACTCAGGATTGCTCAAAAGCTGGCTGACCAACTCAGCTTCGGCTGCCGAATCGCATGCAAAACCATGCAACATTCGGGGGCCGAACTTGAACTTCGGAAGCCGAACATTGGGCACTTTCGGCGGCCGAACTTATCTTCGGCGGCCGAACTTGGCTAACATCTCCATAGACTTTTCTCTTCCAATCTTAACCCAACTCAACTCACTTCACCTAACAACACACATAATAACACTTAGGAACACATAACACACTTCGACATCCTGGATTCCGCCGGTAAACAAGAATGCCGACGCCGGACTCTAGCCGGGTATTACATTCTCCCCTCCTTAAGAACATTCGTCCTCGAAGGTTCCTAAAACACATAATTAACACATGAAACGGAGAAAACTAACCTCAAAACAAATGTGGATACTGCTGGAGCATAGAGTCTCGCGTCTCCCATGTACACTCTTCTAAGTTATGGTGATTCCACAACACTTTCACCATCGGAATCTCCTTGTTCCTTAGCTGTCTGATCTGCGTGTCTAGAATCCGCACTGGCTGCTCTATATAGGTGAGATTCGTATGAATCTCCACCTCAGGCTCACTCAGAACCTGATTCGGATCTGACACAAACTGTCGTAGCATAGAAACATGAAATACCGGGTGAATGCGTTCCATAGAAGCAGGTAAATCCAGCTTATACGACACATTTCCGATCCTCTGCAACACCTCAAAGGGTCCAATGTACCGTGGAGCTAATTTACCCTTCTTTCCAAAACGAACCACTCCTTTCATTGGAGACACTTTCAGCAATACCCAATTACCCTTCTGAAACTCTAACTGTTTTCTGCGAACGTCTGCATAACTTTTCTGTCTACTCTGAGCTGTTCTGATTCTCTCTCTAATCATGGGCACCATTCTACTCGTAATCTCTACTAACTCTGGCCCTGCAAGAGCCTTCTCTCCTACCTCTTCCCAGCAAACAGGGGATCTGCACTTCCTCCCATACAAAGCTTCATAAGGGCCATCCCAATGCTAGCATGATGACTGTTATTGTAGGCAAACTCCACCAAAGGTAGATGCTGCCTCCAAGAACCGCCAAAGTCTAACACACATAGTCGAAGCATATCCTCTATGGTTTGGATGGTCCTTTCTGACTGTCCATCAGTCTGTGGGTGGAAAGCAGTACTAAACTCTAATCTCGTGCCCATCGCACTTTGCAGACTCCGCCAAAAGCGGGAGGTAAACTGAGGTCCTCTGTCTGAAACTATAGACACTGGAACTCCATGTAATCTTACTATCTCATCCAGATAGACCTGTGCCAACTTATCCACAGAATAGTTACTCCGTACTGGTAGAAAATGAGCAGATTTCGTGAGTCTGTCCACAATCACCCATATCGAGTCTATCCTGTTGGACGCTACTGGTAAACCCACTACAAAATCCATGGCTATGTTCTCCCATTTCCACTCTGGAATCGGTAATGGGTTAAGCATTCCGGCTGGTTTCTGATGCTCTAATTTCACCCTCTGACAAACCTCACAGGTTGTCACAAACTGCGCCACTTCTTTCTTCGTGGCTGGCCACCAATAGACCTTTTTCAGATCCTGATACATCTTGGTGGTTCCTGGGTGAACACTATACCTCGCATTATGAGCTTCCCTCATAATGTCTTCCTTCACACTGCCCCTATCTGGTACACAAAGTCGACTCCCATAGCGAAGGATCCCTTTGCTGTCAAATCTGAACTCTGCACTATTGCCTGACTGAACAGTCCTGGCAATTTTCATCAACTCAGGGTCCTCATGCTGTCTCTGAGCTATCTGCTCCAGAAACACAGGTGTCACTCTCATCTGTGCTATCAACGCACCTGTACCAGACAACTCTAGCTGTAATCCCTCGTCAAAGAGCTTATAAAGCTCGATCACAACTGGTCTTCGCTCTGCTGATATATGGGATAAACTGCCTAGTGATTTCCGGCTGAGGGCGTCTGCCACCACATTCGCCTTACCCGGATGATACTGGATCTTACAATCATAATCACTGAGCAATTCGACCCACCTTCTCTGCCGCAAATTCAGCTCTCTCTGACTTAAGATGTACTGTAAACTCTTGTGATCGGTGAAGATCTCGCATTTAACCCCGTAGAGGTAATGCCACCACATCTTAAGTGCAAAGATAACTGCTGCCATCTCTAGGTCATGGGTAGGGTAATTCAACTCGTGCTTCTTCAACTGTCTAGAAGCATAAGCTATTACTCTATCACTCTGCATCAATACACAACCCAATCCCACTCGAGATGCATCACAGAACACTGTGAAATCCTCATTACTCACAGGCAGAGCTAAGACTGGTGCTGTAGTCAATCTCTTCTTGAGCTCCTCAAAGCTCTCTTCACACTGGTCAGACCAGACAAACTTCTGGTTCTTCTGAGTCAATTTGGTCATAGGAGCCGCTATCTTTGAAAAGTCCTGAACGAACCTCCTGTAGTAACCTGCCAGTCCCAGAAAGCTTTTAATCTCAGTCACTGTCGTGGGTCTGGGCCAGTTAGCTACAGCTTCTATCTTCTTGGGATCTACCTCAATACCCTCTGCTGATACCACATGTCCCAAGAAGGAAATGCTCCTTAACCAAAACTCACACTTCGAGAACTTGGCATACAAACCATGCTCTCTCAGTGTCTGCAAAACTATCCTCAGATGCTGGGCATGCTCCTCTGCATCTCTGGAATACACTAATATATCATCGATGAAAACAATGACAAAGTGATCCAGAAACTCACTGAAAACTCTGTTCATGAGATCCATGAATGCTGCAGGGGCGTTAGTCAACCCGAACGGCATCACTAAGAATTCATAATGCCCATATCTAGTTCTGAAAGCTGTCTTAGGCACATCTGCCTCTCGGACTCGCAACTGATGATACCCGGATCTCAGATCTATTTTCGAGAAACAACCTGCTCCAGCTAGCTGGTCAAATAGATCATCAATCCGAGGTAAGGGATACCTATTCTTGATAGTGACCTTGTTCAACTGTCTGTAGTCGATACAAAGTCTAAGGGATCCATCCTTCTTTCTGACAAAGAGCACTGGAGCACCCCAAGGTGAGGTACTAGGGCGGATGAAACCCTTATCTACCAAGTCCTGCAACTGTTCTTTCAACTCTGTTAACTCAGCTGGCGCCATCCTGTAGGGAGGTATAGAGATAGGTCTGGTACCTGGCAATAATTCAATGTCAAACCCTATCTCCCTATCAGGTGGTAGTCCTGGCAAATCGTCTGGGAACACATCGAGAAACTCTCGGACTATTGGTACTGTGGCTGGTTCCCTAACCTGACTATCTAGCTCTCTCACATGATCTAGAAACCCCTGACAACCCCTCCTAAGCAAACGACGAGCCTGAAGGGCTGAAATCATACCTCTGGGTGTACCTCTCCTGTCTCCTCTGAAGACACACTCTGACCCATCCTGGTCTCTGAGACTCACTAGCTTCTCTCGACAGTCCAACGTAGCACTATATGTAGATAACCAATCCATCCCTAGAATGACATCAAAATCTGTCAAGTCTAGAACCACAAGATCAGCTGGAAGGCATCTACCCTCTATGAATACTGGACTGAAACGACAGACTGACACTGCCACTGATGGGTCACATCTAGGTCCACTGACCCAGAGAGGATACTCTAACTCAGAACTGATCAAACCCAACCTCTCTATGGCTCTCGAAGCAATAAAGGAATGAGAAGCACCGGGGTCCATCAAAGCATACACATCTGAACACCCAATGATGAGATTACCTGACACCACTGTGTTCGACGTGTTAGCCTCCTCCTGTGTCACTGTGAAAATCCGTGCTGGGGCTACCGGATTTCCACCTCGGGAACCTGCTGCTGAAGTAGAGGCTACCCCTCTCCCTCTACCTCTGCCACTAGTCTGAGGCATGACTGGAGCTGCTGGCCGTACAACTGGCTGTACCACACTGCCTGAACTCATCTGCTGGGATGGTGCAAAAGTCATCTGCAGACAATCCCGAGCAATATGCCCTTCCTGTCCACATCGAAAACAAGCTGTAGATCCCAACCGACAAACTCCTCCATGTGGTTTTCCGCATCGTCTGCAGACTGGAGCTGTGCCAGAGCTTGAGCCACTACCTATTCCCAGACCTGACTTGACTTTATTCCAGAACTTACTCTTTGTTCCTTTCGCTCTATCCCATCTCTTACTGCTTGGTGTGGGGGCTTTAGAACCCGAAGCCTGTGCTTGTGACTGTTTCTGAATATTGGCACTAGCTTCCATTTTCCTGGCTGCGTCTACTATCGTATGGAAACTCTCCTTTTCTGCTGGAAGAATCAAGGAAGCATACCTAGGATGCAGTCTCATAGTATATCTCCTTGCTTTCTTCTGATCAGTATCATAGGCTTGACCCACGTACTGAAGCAAATCCAGGAACTTATCTGTGAATTCATCAACACTCATCTCATCTGTCTGTCGCAACTGTTCAAATTCAATTACTTTCATCTCCCTCGAACTGTCAGGAAAAGCCCACCCTGCAAACTCATTGGCGAACTCTCCCCATGACATGCTGTCCATTCTAGGCTCCACAAAATTCTTAAACCATTCTCTGGCTTTCTTGCATTTTAATGTGAAACCTGCCATCTCAATGGCTCGCCTATCATCTGCTCCCAATTCACTGGTGATCATCCTAACTGCTCTGAGGTAATCAAATGGATCATCTCCCGTGTTGTATTTCGGAGCATCCAATTTCAAGTACTCCGTCATTTGGACTTTACCTCCAGATGAGCTAGGTTCATGTTTGTCAACAACAGGGGCTACTGGTTCTGGTGGTAGTACTGGGTCATTTGGCTCTAGGTGTGCTGCACTTGGATGGGTAGGGGAAGATGGATACATCAGATATGGTGGGTAATAAGGAGGATAAGGCATATAAGGCATATAAGGAGGATATGGCACAAAACTCGAGTACTCCGACATACCTCCCATCGGATACTCTGGATAGCCAAAACCTGAGGTCTGAGCACCTCCCTGTGACTCTCCCATACCTTCCTCAAAACTGCCTATACCCATGCTGTCATCTCTAGACTGATCAATCTCCATAGCTTCCCTCCTTTCCTCTGATCTTCCTCCCCTAGCTGTACCTCTTCTGCTCTCGTCGACAGACCTTCTAGGGTCTATTGACATACCTTCCCTGCTAGATCTCTGAGACCTTGCCCTTGGCAATGCAGGAGGACGAGCAGCTGGTCTCTCATTCTCTGGTGGGACTCCAGTCAATCGAGCTGATCGACGAGTTCCTCGCATCTTTCCTCTCTGGAAACACAACATATAACATACCACTTTAGCACATAAACATCGCATATCAATCATATACATACAACACTCATGGCATATCAGAGCAGATAGGACTCAAGACCCTATCCTAGTGGACATGATTTCCTATTGTGCTTGACCACCTCTAACCTGTCTGAGCCCAACACTGTCTCTATAGGTCCGATCATGTGAACCTAGGGCTCTGATACCAATCTGTAACGACCCCAAAATGGACCGTCACCGGCGCTAGGATTCAGGTCGGCTTAAGGCCGCCAGAACCCGTAGCAAGCCTGCTATACTCTCTGTGTACCTGTAAACCTCATACATGATCATACATTTTATGTGAAAATAAAACTCTTTTCTGAACCAAGGCTTAACCTGTGCATGCACTGTCTCTGTACTCTGTACTCATGTACTCTGTACTCTGTATCCCTGACTAGAGCTTGCTCTAGATGGGTTAACTCATACCTGTTAAGCCTGGTTTTCACATACAGGAAAACATATATACATATACAGATCATGTACAAAACATACATCACTAGGTCTAGGTCAAGCAACAACTATTACATCTCTTTAATATTACATGTCCACTCTAAGCTATTACAGATCTCTTCACTTTTCCTGTACTGTGCTGGACTGTCCCGGTACACTGTACACTGAACCTGCAAAACTGGGGTTAAGGGAGTGGGATGAGCTCTATAGCCCAGTGAGTAGAACAGTAAAACATCTCAGTAAAATATGATCTCATGGAATGCACCATATCACAGACAAGCCACATCAAGAGTAAACCTGTCACCACATAGTCCCAGTAACTCTGTGCCAGGACGTAGAATCGAGCACCTGGTCTTCCTGTCATATATATGTATATGTGTATATAACACCTCTATACTTACCATTGCCAGGGCGTAGTCAAAGGCTCCTGGACTTTGCTATACCTGCCAGGGCGTAGTCAAAGGCTCCTGGACTTCCTGTCTGAGACTATTGGATCATTCAGCATTCACTCACATCACCAAATAACGATGCAATGCAACATATTCGTGAATACTAATGCAATCATCCTATGGCATAAACATGATGCATGAGATATGCTCAAAAGCAGCTTGTAGTTCAATTAAAAGTCATAAGTTTAGTTCGACTCACCTCGGGCTAACTGGACTGACTGACTCTGCAGGTTCTGAACCTCTGGAGCAGTACTCACTGCTGCTCTCTCTGGTTCCTCTGGTCTGTACCTATCCAGATAAACGCACATGAGGGACCAAACTAGCTTATGACTAACTCTATTTAAATTCCCCAAGAATCCCCTAAACCTCTCTCTAATAGTCATGCAAAGCAAGCAAAGGAAAGCTGGACAGAACACTTTCGGCGGCAGGTTCGGCGGCCGAAAGTCCTTTCCAGAGACGAAACTCAAGCACCTTCGGCGGCACCTTCGGCGGCCGAATCCCCCAAACAGAGCCGAACATGCAAAACAGGCTGTGGTAGCCTAAGCTACCATGCAAGAGGTTCGGCGGCCGAATGCACCTTCGGCTGCCGAACCTGAGTTCATCCAGAACTCAGCTTCAACGGCAAACCATCTCCTCCTTCCCTTCAATAACTCCAAACATGCATATACCAACTCCTCAACACACATATACATAAGTATATGATCACAGGGGTCCAAAACTATCTAATAACCTCAAACAACAAATCAAACATAACACATAAACATGTATACATGCATAACTCATCAAAACTATCATTAAGAACCTAAACATGCATCTCCTTCCACAAATCCCCCTAAAACCTTCAGAAAACATATTCAAGAACATCACTTACCTCCTGTAGTAAGAAGCTACACACTCTGAACAAGGGAAAACGGATCACCTCCTCTCACACTCTCAAACTCTCTCAAACTCACTTTTTGCTTCACAACCTTCAAAACTTGGTAAACGAGCAAACTCCTGCATGAGCTGCTCAAACTCAGCAAATAAACCAAGGGAGACGTGGCCAACTTCTGGCAACAAGTTGGACATAACACCTGTCCACAATGCTGACTAAGGATGGCTCAAAAGCTGGCTGACCAACACAGCTTCGGCTGCCGAATCGCATGCAAAACCATGCAACATTCGGGGGCCGAACCTGAACTTCGGAAGCCAAACATTGAGCACTTTCGGCGGCCGAACTTATCTTCGGCGGCCGAACTTGGCTCCTCTGCCTTGGTTCATTTCAACTCAAAACTCAAAACTAAAGAACTGTAAAACCAGAAAACACCTCATAATACTGAGAAAACATAACTCCTACCCTTATATAGAATCCCAACACCCCGGATTCCACCAGACAATAGGAATTCCGGTGCCGGATTCTAGCCGGGTATTACAATTATGTATTCTAGAAGACCTCGACCATCCCTTCTTCCTTGTTCTAGAAATGTCAGGCACGAGAGGAAGTCTATCTGCTGCAGGCCAATAGTCAGGATGTCCAAGAGGATGGAATATGTACGGGTAACATTGGATAGTACGATCCAATTTATAATAGTCAGATACAAATTGTTCATAGTCAATTGAATGTGACATGCATGCAGCAATAGCATGTGAACATGGTATTCTAATCTCATGAAATTTAACACATGTGCATGTTTGATCCATGAGTTTGACCACTAGCTTTTGCCTATCATTTGCAGTAATTATTTCGCAAACCATTTTCTGACTATTGAACCATCTAACTCTATGTCCATTCGCTTTAATTGCATTAGCACGCAATGTTTCACTGCAAAACTGATTGAAAATATAGCCTTTGTGTAATACCCGGCTAGACCCTGGTATCAGAATTTCTACTTTCCGGTGGAATCTCGGACGTTGAAACCCTCTAGAAGGGTAAAATATATTTTTATAAAATGTTTTACATGTTTTTATAGTTTTAATGAAGAAAGAAAATGAGTTTTTGAAAGAAACACCATGGAGGAAGAGTCCAGGTTCGGTCGCCGAACCTCATGTTCGGCTGCCGAACATGGTGCTCTTGCGGAAGCACCTTTGGCCCCCGAAGGTGGTCTGGCCAGCCACCTATAAAAGGCCCCTTGTCCGAAAATGGGCGAGTTTTCTCTCTCTATTTTCGGGCATAGGTGAGATTTCACCTTCCTTTGGTCGATTTTATGTTTTCCTTCAAATCTTTCAAGTTTTTGACAAGCTTTCATCTTGTTTTGAAGATTTTTTATCTAAAGATCAAAGTTTTGAAGCTTGGAGACCCCCGGAGCTCGTTCCTCCATATCTCTAAATTTGGGATCGCATCTCCTCTCGATCTTCAAGAGGTAAGTGTCGATCCACGCCTTTTATGATGTTTTAAGTAAGTTTTAAAAAGGGGTTAAGGGTTTTGAAGCATGTTTAGGCTAGTTGTAAAATGTTAGGGTTTATGTTAGTTAAATGATAAATGTATGCTAAATGTGATGTTTTTGGGGTATAGGCTAGTTTTATGCTCTTATATGCTTGGAAATGTGTTTATGCATGTTTTAGTATAGTTTGATGCATGTTGGAATGTTGTGGGTGGCTGGATATGCAAGGCAGAATTGGGTTTTGCCCTTTGGGAGAGCCCAGGTTCGGCCGCCGAACCTGCCTGTGGAGGCAGTTTTGGCCGCCTAAGCTTGCCCTCGAAAGTTTGGACTTTCGGCTTTGGAATGGACTTTCGGCCGCCAAACCTGCCCCCAAAGATTGTGACTTTCGGCTCTGGAAGGGCTTTCGGCCGCCGAACCCTGCCCTCGAAAGTGCCTGACTTTCGGCTCTAGAGGGACCTTCGGCTGCCGAACCTGTCGCCGAAAGTCCCCTGTTCAGCCTTCCTTTGCCTGTTTTTCCATGCATGTTTATGATGTTTTAGGGGGTTTTTGGGGAGATGTTTAAAGTCATGTTAGAGTATGTTTGGTCCCTCATTTGAGTCCACCTGTGTAGGATCGGACCCGAGGAACCGAGGAGGTCAGCAGTGAGATAGCTGCTTTAGAGTCAGTCCAGTATCAGCCAGAGGTGAGTAGAACATAACTTCTCTTATTTTCAAAGTAATGAAATCTATTTAGCATGATCCATGCATCACGAATGCCATGATATGTATTAGGTTGTTTTGCATTAGAATTCACGAATATGATACATTGCATATTATGATGTTAATGTGGATGGATATTGGATGACCCATTAGCCCTCGGTATGGTATGATAAGCAAGTCCAGGGCTGCCCATGCCACTCGTCCTGGCACCATGTAAGCAAGTCCAGGGCTACCCATGCCACGTGTCCTGTCACCACGTAAGAAAGTCCAGGGCTGCCCATTCCACGCGTCCTGGCATTTTGTTATGATCAAGAGGAAAGGAGATTATTGGTGACAAGTCCATCCGTGATGTGAATTGTTTGTGTTGTAATGTATTTCATGAAAGCATTTGTTTAGTAAATTATTTTATTGTTCTGCTCACTGGGCTTTAGTAGCTCACCCCTTTCCCCTAACCCCCAGGTTTGCAGGTTCGGGATAGACCGGGAAGTCGTCAAGGTTGAAGGTTATGTTAAGTGTAATAGATTAGTAGTGGACATGTAATATAAAATGGTATGATGTAATGTAATGTAGAGAAATGTTTCATGGTTTAGTATTGTGCTTGGCCCTAATAGTAATGGTAATCTCCTTTTTGTACATGATCTATATGAAATGTTTTAATGATGAGTTATGTTGAATCAGCCTTGACATATGATATGTTGCCCCACTAGAGCATTTGATGAGGGCTCTAGTGTGGGGTTTTATGTTTACAGTTATGGTGCATGCACAGGTTAAGCTTGGTATATGAAAAGTTTAAAGTTTTTATGAAAATGTATGATCATGTATGGGATTTTATCAGGTACACAGGATGTATAGTAGGCTTGCTACGGGTCCCGGCGACCTTAAGTCGATCTGGATCCTAGCGCCGGTATCGGTCCGGTTTCTGGGTCGTTACAGAGTGGTATCAGAGCCCTAGGTTCATATGGTCGGACCTAGAGAGTGTCGGACTCATAGATGTCATAGAAAGGCAAACACAATAGGAAAAATCATGTCCACTAGGATAGGATATAGAGTCATGTCTTGATGATGATGTGAAATGCCATGATGACTCGCGGTTGTCGAAGCTGGTCAAAAATAACTTTTCCGGTTATCAACAATTTTACAACTGCAGATAGTGATAAAGGATCGAATCCACAGAGAATTGTAAACTTATCTATTTTTCTCAACAAAACCAAGAGATTAAACTGAATGTGAAACTGAAAGCAAGTAACTGAAAGCGGAACAAAAGTAAAGTGCAATAAAAGTAAAAAGGGGGGGTTTTGAGATTGATTTGATTAGTAGACTACTGAAAGTTATTAAATGAGCAAGTAATTAAAATAAAAGAGAAATTCAATATGAGAAAGGTCTAGTTCAAGAGATGGATCCACTTTGGTTGTTTTGATTGATCATTGAAACTTATGTTCTCTTGATTGATTCAATAGATTAGTTATGGAGATGGAAAACGCTTCTTACCACCATGTCTCTCCTTATGATTAAATCAATTAAGGAACGTCCTGTATTCAATTTCTAATTAACAAATTGCCAAGCAACTTCCTTGGGCCTTAGGCATCAAAACAATTTTCAATTGCATGAAGAAATAGAGAGATCCAATCCTAGCTACCCAAATGCATGGAGATGTTGCTAGATCATACAATTCCTTAGTTATTACACTAAGTGTTCTTATGTTAGAATAATTCCAGCAATTACGGACTAAAAATTATTCCAACTAACAATCAATTACCTTGCAATCAAGAATCAAGTGGCCAATTTGATCAAAATAACAAAGTAATCATAGATTCAAGCACCAAATTGTATGAATATTGAACAAATCAAAGACAAATAGTTTATGTTCAAATCTCACAATCCATAAAACAACCTTAGTTTCAACCAATCTTCAACTAGAATAAAAGGTTTCAGCCACTCATGGCTGAAACAAAACATAAAATAAAAGGAGAACACAAAGGAAGATGAACCGAATTGGAGATAGAGATGGTGCGTGTAATACCCGGCTAGACTCCGGTATCAGAATTCCTACCGTCCGGTGGAATCTCGGGTGTCAGAGACTTCTAGAAGGGTAAAACCATGTTTTTATAAAATGTTTTAATGCATTTTTATGTTTTTAAGCAAGAAAGAAAATGAGTTTTTGCATGAAAATGGCATTGGAGGAAAACTCGGGTTCGGCCGCCGAACCTCAAGTTTGGCCGCCGAACATGCATGCGCTTCGGGAGTGCTTTAGGCCCCCGAAGGCATAAGTGAGGGAAGTCCAGGTTCGGCTGCCGAACATGGCATGCATGCGGAGGCACGTTAGGCCCCCGAAAGTGGCCTGACCAACCACCTATAAAGGGGTCCCTGACAGGAGCGGTTGTCGAAGCCGGTCAAAAATAACCTTCTTGGTTACCTACAATTTACAACTATAGACAGTGGTGAAGGATCGTATCCACAGAGAATTGATTACCTATTTATTTATCTCAATCAAGACCAATAGGACTAATTGAAAGCACAAGTGAAAGCAAGTAATCAAAGAGAAATAGAAACAAGTGCAAGGAAAGTAAAAAGGGGGGTTTTGAGATGATTTGATTAACAACTATTGAAAGCAATTAAAACAGCAAGTAATCAAAATAAAAAAGGGAAATCAATATGAGAAAAGTCTGGTTGAAGATATGGATCCACTTTGGTTGTTTGGATTGATCATTGAAACAAGGTTATCTTGATTGATTCAATAGGTTGGTTATGGGGGTGGAAGACGCTTCTCACCACCATGTCTTTCCTTAAGAACAAATTGATTAGGGAACGTCCTCTAACCAATTACTAATCAACAAATTGCCAAGGAACGTCCTTGGGACATAGGCATCAAAACAATTGCCAATTGCATGAAGAACAAGAAAGATCCAAACCCTAACTACTCAAACGCATGAGATGATGTTAGATCATGCAATTCCTTGGATTTTTACCCCAAGTGTTCTATGGACAGAATATTTCCAGCAATTACGGACTAACAAATATCCTAATCCAACAATCAATTAACTTTGCAATCAAGAATCAAGTGGCCAATTTGATCAAAATAACAAAGCAATCTTAGAATTAAGCATCAATTGCATGAATATTGAATAAAATCAAAGACAATAGTTTCTGTTCAGATCTCACAACCCATTAAACAACCTTAGTTTCAACCAAACTTCAACTAGAAAGAGGGTTTCAGCCACTCATGGCTGAACCAAAACAGAAAATAAAAGAAGAGAAAGCAAAAGATGAAGAACTAAAGTGGGGAAGAGCCTTGGAGAGGCCTTGCCGAAATTGGGAGAGAAGAGGTGTAACAGCCCGGAAATCGAACTGCTACCGGCACTAGGATCCAGATCGGCTTAAGGCCGCCGGGACCCGTAGTAAGTCTACTGTGAACTCTGTGTACCTGTGATATCCCATACATGATCATACATTTGCTGGAAACATTAAAACTTTTCTCTGTTCCAAGGCTTAACCTGTGCATACACTAACTCTGTACTATAACACCCCTGCTAGAGCTCTCATCTGTGCTCTAGGCGGGTCCTCTCATAGCATGTTAAGCCTGGTTTTTCATACAAACATAAACACTAACAGACCATGTATATACAAAAGGGATTACAACTCATAAGGTCAAGCATCATCTATACAACATACACTATCTGTACAATTACATGTCCACACTAGCTATTACATAACTCTTCTCTTTCTCTGTACCCTGCTGACCTCTCGGGACTCTGTACCTGCAAGACTGGGGTTGAGGGAGAGGGTGAGCTATACTAGCCCATTGAGTAGTACATATAAAACATGTGATCCAACATAATCTCATGGAATGCATCATAACACAAGTAAATCACATAATCTCAGACGGACTAATTCAAAATTCCCTCACATTGCCCGGCCCGCGAAGGAGCTCCTCAGGTCTTCATTCAGCACCCTATGGTACCGTGTGCCCGGCCCTTTCAGGGCTCCTCAGGTCTTCATTTATGGGGCTAATGAATCCAAGCTACGCCCGATCTGTACATGCACTGATTAATGCAACATCTTCGTGCTCACTAATGCAAACCTATAAACATGGCATAAATGATGCATGAAACATGCTAAAAACGTTTGAGTGCTCATCTTAAAATATTTAGTTCAGTTTCACTCACCTCTGGCTAACTCTGTACTGACTCTGCAGGTTCTGCAGCCGTGCTCACTGCTGACCTCCTTGGTTCCTCTGGTCCGTTCCTACACAGGTGGACTGAAATGAGGGACCAAACTAACTCAAGAACATCTCTAAGAAACTCCCCAAAAACCCTCTAAAGCATCCTAGAACAATCACATAAAACATGCAAAAGAAAGCTGGACAGGGCACTTTCGGCGGCAAGTTCGGCGGTCGAAACTCCCCTCCAGAGACGAAACTCATGCATGTTCGGCGGCACCTTCGACAGCCGAAAGTCTCATCCAGAGACGAAACTCAACCTTCGGCGGCACTTTCAGCTGCCGAACCTTGCCTCCAGAGACGAAAGTCCCAATGTTCGGGGGCAAGCTTTGGCAGCCGAAACTGCCTCCACAAGGGGTTCGGCGGCCGATCCTTCCTTCGGCGGCCGAACCTGGTTTTGCTCGTTGGGCAGAACCCTGCTCTGTTTCATGCAAACCTTTCCCCCAAACTTACCCAACATGCATATCAACTACTCCCAACTAGCACATACCATAAACCATGCATAAAAGGGCCTAAAACTCACTTATACCCCCAAGAAACATATCAAACAATACTTAAACATGCTTAAACACAAAATCATGCAAAACCTCAACCCAAACCCTATTCATGCCTGCTAGCCCTACAACTCCCCTAAAACCTTCAAAAATCAGTCAAAGAGGTTCTGGATCTTGACTTACCTCTTCCAAACAAGAGATCAAGTGATCCTAACGTGGAACTATGGAGAAATCTCCTCACAACTCTCCAAACTTCAAAACTTGGTTCTTTTGCTGAAAACTCTCAAAACCTTCAAAAACACATGAAAACGCTTCAAAACCTTACAAGATTTGAGCAAGATCATGAAAGTCAACTAGGGAGGGTGTTGGACTCACCTCTGGCTGAAGATGGAAGCACAATATCATCCTTCCACTGACTTGATGCCCTTTTATAGGTGGCTGGCCAGACCACCTTCAGCGGCCAAACGTGAATCCGAAACCATGCAAGGTTCGGCGGCCGAAAGTCACCTTCGGCGGCCGAACTTGCCATTTTCTCCCTTGGCTCTTTTCTTTCAAAAACTCATTTTCCTTTATACTGAAAACCGTAAAACAAGGAAAAATACATAAGAAAACATATGTATCACCCTTCTCGAGGGTTCCGACACTCGAGATTCCACCAGACTACAGGAATTCCGAGGCCGGACTCGAGCCGGGTATTACATTCTCCCCCCCTTAAGCATATTCGTCCCCGAATGTTCCTCAAACATAAAGCACATAAACACATAGAAAAGGGGAAAACGAACCTCAAAACAGATATGGGTAGTGCTGGAGCATAGACTCCCTTGTCTCCCAGGTGCACTCTTCTAGGTTATGGTGGTTCCACAAGACTTTTACCATCGAAATTTCCTTGTTTCTCAACTTTCCGAGGCCGGACTCGAGCCGGGTATTACATGAGGTGGATCAAAATCTGTCTTCTTGTCTTCTTGAAGCCTTTAAATAGATCTTGAGAAGCTCCTTAGGGTTTGGTGGCAGTCCATGAGTCTTTTAGAGGCTGTCCAAAGTGCCCTTGGTGTTGCATGTGCCTTGTTTGTGCATGAGTGAAGGCAAAAACGAGTCACATGTGATAGAAGGCAAGTGGGGGCACTTTGGTCTTTTCATAGCTGTCCAAGATCCTTAAGATGTTGTACATTAAGTCCAAGAGATTGCCCATGCACTAATGAAGAAGGTGGAGCCTTCTTTGGAAACTTGAATGAAGTGGGAAACATGTGATCTTTGGATTTGGCTTCCTTAATAAGCTTGATCTTTGAGATCCAATATTTGAATGTGAACCTTGAAGATTTGGATCTCAAGATATTTCCCTTATTTGGCTCCTCAAATATGGCAACTTGGGATATGGCTTCTTGAACAAGGAAAAAATGCATTAGAGCGCATTTTCGGCTGCCTAAATTGAGTTTCGGAGGCTGGACTTTCGGTTCTGGTCTGAAGGTTCGAGGGCCGAAGGTTGGGGTTCGGTGGCCGAAGGAGGCCGACTTTCGTCTCTGGAGCCAATGTTCGGCGGCCGAAGGTGGGGCAGTTTCGTCTCTGGACTGGGCTTTCGGCCGCCGAAGGTGCTGCCGAAGGTGGCTTTTCCAGATTTTGCACTTTTGAGCGTTTTTAAGAGCATTTTCTCTTGAATGTCCCTTTTCACCTAATATCTGCAAAACATGATTAAAACCACAAAATTAGGTAGAAAAGATGTAAATAGACATCAAGAATATCATGATAATATGGGCTAATTTATGCTCTATCAGTCCCTATGTCCGAACGGGTGAGCTTTTTCTCCCCATTTTCGGCCAAGGTGAGTCTCCACCGCTCTCATGCCGATCTTGAGTTCTTCCTTCAAATCTTCCATGATTTTTATGAGTTTTCACCTTTGTTTTGAAGATTTTTAAGCAAATAGCAAGTTTTGGAGCTTGGAGGTTCAAGGAACTCGATCTCTCCCATCTCCAAGCTAGGATCATTTTTCCTCTCGATCTTCAAGAGGTAAGAGCCGATCTTGAGCTCATTATATGTTTTAAACAAGTTTCAAGTTGATTCTTGGGGTAGAAATGCATGCTTAGGTTAGTTGAGCTTTGTTAGGTTTTGTGTTGTGTTTATGGATAATGTAGGTTGCTGAGTTGCTTTTGATATGTTGTAGTTGGGGTTTAGGATAGTTTGAAGCCCCTAGGAGCTTATGTATGTATTTATGCATGTTTTGGGTTGAGTTGTATGCATGATTGAAGGTTTTAGGAGGCAAATGTGCTTAGGAGCCGAGTTTCTGCCACTTTGGGAGAAACTCAGGTTCGGCAGCCGAAGAGACTTTCGGCCGCCGAACCTGCCTGTGGAGGCAAGCTTTCGGCTGCCGAAGCCTGCCCCCGAAAGTGGACTTTCGTCTCTGGAGGGGACTTTCGGCCGCCGAAGGTGCCGCCGAACATGCATGAGTTTCGCCACTTGAGAGAACCTTCGGCCGCCGAAAGTGCCGCCGAAGGTGCATGACTTTCGGTTCTGGAGGGACTTTCGGCCGCCGAACCTGCCGCTGAAAGTGCCCTGTTCAGCCCTCCTTTGCATGAATTCTTTGGTTGTTTTGAGGTGTTTTAGGGGGTTTTGGGGGATATTTTTTAGAGTCATGTTCTAGTATGTTTGGTCCCTTATTTGAGTCCACCTGTGTAGGTTCGGACCCAAGGAACCGAGGACCCCAGCAGTGAGTCAGTTGCTTCAGTTCATTGTCAGAGTTAGACTGAGGTGAGTGGAATACCTTGTGTTGTTTCAAAGTAAATAAATAAATTCTGAGCATGATACACGCATCATGAATGCCATGAAATATACTAGGGTGCTTGCATTAGAATCCACGAATATGTTGCACTGCATTCTTTGTTGTGGATGTGGGTGAATGCTGTATGATCCAATTAGTCCCTGAGGAAAGACCAGGACCCCATTCTATGGCTTGGCACGGTATGAAAGACCAGGACACCATTCTACGGCCTGGCACGGTATGGAACGCGAAGACCAGGTGCCCAGATGAGGCCCTGGGGCAATGGTAAGTAATGTTATGATATGACAGGAAGACCAGGACCCCATTCTACGGCCTGGCACGGATATGATGCTGGGACTATTTGGTGACAGGTTCACCCTTGATGTGATTTGTCTGTGATATGATGCATTACATGATGGCATATGCTTTAAATGTTTTAGTATTGTGCTCACTGGACTCTAGTAGCTCTCCCCTTTCCTTATATCCCCCAGGTTTGCAGGTACGGGCTAGATCAGGGAATCAAGAAGAGTAAAGTCATGTAATTTGTAATAGTTAGATGTGGACATGATGATTTGTAAAATGATGTAAGAATATGAGCAGTAATGTTATGTAATATTGATATTGAGGATTAGAATTTGTGCTTGACCATAGTATGTTTGAATAATCCCATATATATATACATGATCTATGTTTTATGATGTTTATGTTCAACCAAGCCTGATGTCTGATGAGATACCCCATTGGAGTATGTGATGAGGCTCTAGTGTGTGGTTTATGTTTATGTTTATGTGCATGCACAGGTTGAGCTTGGTAAAAGAAAAGAAAAAGTTCTCATGTTTATGGATATATATGATCATGTATGGGATTTGACAGGTATTCAGGATGTATGTTTGGCTTGCTACGGGTCCCGGCGACCTTAAGTCGATCTGGATCCTAGCGCCGGTAGCGGTCCGGTTTCCGGGTCGTTACAGAGTGGTATCAGAGCCTTAGGTTCATATGGTCGGACCTACAGTGTGTCGGGCTCATAGGTGTCATAGAAGGTCAAGCACAATAGGAAAGATCATGTCCACTAGGATAGGATGTGGAGTCCTGTCTTGTATGATGATGTGAAATGCCATGATTTTATGCATGTGGATTAATGATATACTATATATGTGATGTATGTGATGCGGATTCATGTGTTTGCACATGAACCATTCGATGCTAATGTTCTATGTGATGTATGCTGTTTTTCAGAAAATAGGATGAGAGGAACTCGTCGATCTGCACGATTGACTGGAGTACCACCCCAGGACGAGGGCACTGATGCCCGTCCTCCTGCATTGCCTAGGGCAATGTCAAGTAGGTCCAGCAGAGAAAGAGTAGTAAGAGTCCCTAGAAGGTCTTTGGATTTGGGTAGAAGCAGATCAGTGAGGGGAACAGTGCAAGGGTATATGTCAGAGGATGTGGGGGATCAGATGGATGTGGATCAGAGGAGGGATGGCAGTCTCGGAGTAAGTATGTCGGAAGAGGGGATGGGAGAGTCTCAAGGAGGCACTCTGGCCTCGGGATTTGTTCAGCCACCTTACTACCCACCCTTTTCACATAATCCCGGGTATTCGATGGGAGGTACATCGGATTACCCCAGTTTTAACCCTTATCACTCTCAGATGCCATACCCACCTTTCTATCCACCGTACCCACAGTACCCTATGTATCCACCCCCACCCTACCATCCAGGTACAACAAACCCTACCCCAGGGGATGCTGCACCTCCTCCACCACCACCAGCACCTACTGTCCCAGAAACCCAAATGCCTAAACCTAGCTCATCTGGGGGGAGCAAGGTCAAGATGACCGATTACATGAAGCTGGGTGCCCCCCAGTTTGAAACCGGTGATGACCCGTTTTTGTATCTTAAGAGGGTCAAGGTAATTACAGATGAGATAGGAGCTGATGACAATAGAGCCATTCAGATGGCTGGGTTCACACTAAAATGCAAGAAGGCCCGAGAGTGGTTTAAGAACTATGTGAACCCGAGGTTGGACAGCCTATCATGGGAGGAGTTTGCAAATGAATTTGCAGGATGGGCTTTCCCTGACAGTTCAAGAGAATTGAAGATGATTGAGTTCGAGCAGCTGAGGCAGACGGATGAGATGAGTGTGGATGAGTTCACAGACAGATTCTTGGAGCTGTTGCCGTTTGCAGGGCAAAATCTTGACTCAAACCAGAAGAAGTCAAGGAGGTATATTATGAAACTCCATTCCAGGTATTCCTCCTTGATCCAGTCAGCAGATAGGAAGAGCTTCCATGCCATAGTGGATATGGCCCGAAAAATGGAGGCCAGTGCCATCATTCAGGGGATAGTTAAGCAATCAGTGGCACAGTCTTCTGGTTCCAAGACCCCTGGTGGGGGAAGGCTAGATCCCTCTACCTTGAGTGCAGCAGCTTCAGGCATTAAGAGATGGGGTAAAGCCAAGTCTAAGAAGAACAAGTTCTGGAGCAAGATCAAGTCAGGTTTGGGATTAGGTAGTGGCTCAAGCTCTGGTGCAAATAATGCAGTATGTGCAAGGTGTGGTAAGCCACACAAAGGAGTCTGCCGGGATGGGATGACAGCCTGCTTCAGATGTGGGCAAGAGGGACACATGGCTCGGGAGTGTCCTAGAGCAGCTTTTATGGCACAGTCTCAGCAGACAGCTTCTGGTAGTGTGGCTCAACCAGTAGCTCCAGCCGCGACTCAGGCTAGTGGCAGAGGTCGAGGGAGAGGGGCAGCCTCTTCTTCAGCGGGTTTCCGGGGTGAGGATCCATCAGCTCCAGTACGGATCTTCACCATGACTCAGCAGGAGGCAAACACATTCAACACCGTGGTGTCAGGTAATCTCATCATTGGTTGTTCAGATGTGTATGCATTATTGGACCCTGGTGCATCTCATTCTTTCATTGCTCCGAGGGCCGTCGAGAGGTTGGGATTGATGGTCTCTGGGTTAGAGTGTCCCCTATGGGTCAGTGGACCCAAGTGTGACCCGTCAGTGGCAAAGTCAGTCTGCCAGTATAGTCTAGTTTTTGTGGAGGGAAGATGCCTGTCCGCCGACCTTGTGGTTCTAGATTTGACAGATTTTGACGTCATTCTAGGGATGGATTGGCTATCTACCCATGGTGCTACCTTGGATTGTAGAGACAAGGTAGTCAGGTTCAGATGTCAGGATGGGTCAGAGGTTGTCTTCAGAGGAGACAGTGGGAGTACACCTAGAGGTTTTATATCAGCCCTTCAGGCTCGTAGGCTACTCAGGAGGGGTTGTCAGGTTTTTCTAGCTCATGTGAGAGAGCTGGATAGTCATGTCAGAGAGCCCGCCTCAGTGCCAGTGGTCAGAGAGTTCTTAGATGTTTTCCCAGACGAGCTGCCAGGTTTATTGATAGAGCATATTTTAGTCCATATTTTCATGATCTTATTGATGTTTATTTGCACCTATTCTACCTAATTTTGTGGTTTTAATCATGTTTTGCAAATATTAGGTGTGAAGAAACAAATTGGAGAAAATGCTCTTAAAAATGCCAAAAAGTGCCCAAATTTAGCAACCTTCGGAAGCACTTTCGGAAGCCAAAATCCAGTCACCTTCGGCGGCATCTTCGGCGGCCGAAAGAGGACTCCAGAGATGAAAGTCGACTACCTTCGGCAGCACCTTCGGCCGCCGAACCTTGCGTCCAGAGCCGAAAGTCCAGCCTCCGAAACTCATTTTAGGCAGCCGAAAATGCCTCCCAATGCACACTTTCCTTATTCAAGAAGCCATATCTCAAGTTGCCATATTTGAGGAGCCAAACAAGGGAAGTATTTTGAGATCCAAATCTTCAAGATTCACATTCAAATATTGGATTTCAAGATCAAGCTTATTAAGGAAGCCAAATCCAAAGATCACATGTTTTCCACTTAGTATCATGCATATTCAAAATTCAAAAGGAGGCTCCACCTTCCTTATTAGTGCATGGGCAGCCTCTTAACTCTTTAGGCAACATCTTGAAGACCTTGGGCAGCAATTGAAAAGACCAAAGAGCCCCCACTTGCCTCCATTCATATGCATCTCGTTTTTACCTTCACCCATGCACAAAGAAGGCATATATGGGACCAAGGGCACTTTGGATAGCCTCTAAAAGACTCATGGACTGCCACCAAACCCTAAGGAGCCTCTCAAGATCTATTTAAAGGCTTCAAGAAGACCAAGAATCATCATCTTCCCTCAAGGATTGATCAAGAACAGCCTCTCTCCTCCACCACTTTGGTTCTTCATCTTTTCTTATTCTTTTCTTTTATTTTCTGTTTTGGTTCAGCCATGAGTGGCTGAAACCCTTTTTTCTAGTTGAGGATTGGTTGAAACTAAGGTTGTTTAAAGGGTTGTGAGATCTGAACATAAAGTGTTGGCTTTTGATTTATTCAATATTCATGCAATTGTGCTTAATTCTAAAGATTGCTTTGTTGTTTTGATCAAATTGGCCACTTGATTCTTGATTGCAAAGTTAATTGATTGTTGATTAGGATATTTGTTAGTCCATAATTGCTGGAAATATTCTGATCTTAGAACACTTGGTGTAAAAACCCAAGAAATTGTATGATCTAGCAACATCTCATGCGTTTGAGTAGCTAGGGTTTGGATCTTTCTTGTTCTTCATGCAATTGGCAATTGTTTTGATGCCTATGGCCCAAGGACGTTCCTTGGCAATTTGTTGATTAGTAATTGATTAGAGGATGTTCCCTAATCAGTTTGTTCATAAGGAAAGACATGGTGGTGAGAAGCGTCTTCCACCCTCATAACCAACCTATTGAATAAATCAAGATAACCATGTTTCAATGATCAACCCAAACAACCAAAGTGGATCCATATCTTCAACTAGACCTTTTCTCATATTGATTTCTTGTTTTATTTTGATTACTTGCTGTTTTAATTGTTTTCAATAGTTGTTAATCAAATCATCTCAAAACCCCCCTTTTTACTTTCCTTGCGCTTGTTTCTATTTCTCTTTGATTACTTGCTTTAACTTGTGCTTTCAATTAGTTCTATTGGTCTTGATTGCGATAAATAAATAGGTAATCAATTCTCTATGGATACGATCCTTCACCACTATCTACAGTTGTAAATTGTACGTAACCAAGAATAGGGGTGAGCAGTATTCGGTTAAAACCGAAAAAACCGACCGAACCGAACTGATTTGAAAATTTGGTTCGATTTTTTATATATTTTGGTTCGGTTCGGTTTTTAATTTTAGAAATTTTGGTTATTTTGGTTCGGTTCGGTTTTGATCAGAAAAAAACCGAAAAAACCGAACCGAACCGATTAGTGATAATAATATATTTTTTTAATAATATAGAGAAATTAAATCATATTAAGATTAAAAAATTTTAATTAAATTTTAAAATACTAAAAATAAAGTGTAAAAAATAAAAAAATTATTAAAAATCGAAACCGAACAAACCGAACCGAATCGAACCGAATCAGACTGGTTCGGTTCGGTTCGGTTTCTGACAAAATCGGTTCGGTTCGATTTTCATAAACACTAAAATTTTGGTTTTCAGTTTATTTGGTTCGATTCGATTTTGAACCGAACCGACCGAATGCTCACCCCTAACCAAGAAAGTTATTTTTTACCAGCTTCGACAACCGCTCCTGTCAAAAATTGGCACCGTTGCCAGGGAATTAATTTTACTTGTTTATTTATTTTATTCATGACCAGATCTGAACACAGGGATACTCTGCCCTTTGATCCAGAAATTGAACGCACCATCAGAAGACTTGGAAAGCAAGCCATAGCGCATTCTGCCCAACATTCGGCCGCCGAACCATCCCAACATTCGGCCGCCGAAAGTCCTACACTCGAGCAACCGAATTCTGCACCAATGGCAGAACCCCAAGCACCAGCTGCTGCCTATGATGGACATGTTGTCCAGAACCAAGTTGTCCAAGAAAATCCAACAATAAGGCCCCAAGAGCAAAGAGAAAGAACCATGAGAGAATTGGCAACTCCTGTAGGCGATTATGCACCACTTTGCGTCGCCTATCCACCTCTGACAGTTCCCTTTGAACTGAAGATAGGTTTGATACACATTCTCCCTAAGTTTAGAGGTAGAGAAAATGAAATTCCTCACAAGCACTTAAAAGAATTCAGTATAATCTGTTCCTCTATGAGACCTCAGGGCATCTCTGAAGATGAAATTAAGTTAAGAGCCTTCCCCTTTTCATTAGATGACTTTGCTAAAGATTGGTTATTTTATTTGCCACCTGGATCTATAACTTCTTGGGGAGATATGGTCAAATTTTTTTTGAACAAATACTTCCCAACTCATAAGTCAATTGGCATAATAAGAGAAATCACGAGCATAAGACAAAAGCCATCTGAAGATCTATATGATTATTGGGAAAGGTTTGAGAGACTTTGTATAGGATGCCCCCAACATGACATGACAGACAGAGCCCTCATTGAGTTCTTCTATGGTGGATTATCTCCTTCGGAAAGAAAATTTATTGATGTAGCTTGTGGAGGATCCATTAAAGACAAGATGTAACGACCCCAAAATGGACCGTCACCGGCGCTAGGATTCAGGTCGGCTTAAGGCCGCCAGAACCCGTAGCAAGCCTGCTAAACTCTCTGTGTACCTGGAATGCATACTCATACATGATCATACATTTTCTGTGAAAATAAAATAAAACTCTTTTCTGAACCAAGGCTTAACCTATGCATGCACTATCTCTGTACGCTGTACTCTGTACTCTGTACCCCTGACTAGAGCTTCCTCTAGATGGGTGATCTCATACCTGGTAAGCCTGGTTTTCACATACAGGAAAACATATACATAGACAGATCATGTACAAAACATACATCACTAGGTCAAGCACATTTCTAACTTTATACACAACTATTACATCTCTTTCATATTACATGTCCACTCTAAGCTATTACAGATCTCTTTACTCTTCCTGTACTCTGCTGGACTGTCCCTGTACACTGTACACTGAACCTGCAAAACTGGGGTTAAGGGAGTGGGATGAGCTCTATAGCCCAGTGAGTAGAACAGTAAAACATCTCAGTAAAATATGATCTCATGGAATGCACCATATCACAGACAAGCCACATCAAGAGTAAACCTGTCACCACATAGTCCCAGTAACTCTGTGCCAGGGCGTAGAATCGAGCACCTGGTCTTCCTGTCATATATGTATATGTGTATATAACACCTCTGTACTTACCATTGCCAGGGCGTAGTCAAAGGCTCCTGGACTTTACTATATACTTGCCAGGGCGTAGTCAAAGGCTCCTGGACTTCTCTATACCTGCCAGGGCGTAGTCAAAGGCTCCTGGACTTCCTGTCTGAGACTATTGGATCATTCAGCATTTACCCACATCAACAAAGAACTATGCAATGCACCATATTCGTGGTTACTAATGCACTCAACCTAAGGCATAATCATGATGCATGAGATATGCTAAAACATTCCATTGTGTGCAAGTAAAAGAGTTAAGTTTAGTTCCACTCACCTCTGGCTATCTGGACTGACTGACTCTGCAGGCTCTGAACCTCTGGAGCAGTACTCACTGCTGCTCTCTCTGGTTCCTCTGGTCTGTACCTATACAGATGGACTCAAATGAGGGACCAAACAAGCGTAGGAATAACTCTCTTAACCTCCCCAAGAATCCCCGTAAACTCACTCAACTATCCATGCAAAGCATGCAAAAGAAAGCTGGACAGGACACTTTCGGCGGCAGGTTCGGCGACCGAAAGTCCTCGCCAGAGACGAAACTCAAGCACCTTCGGCGGCCGAATCTCAAGCTTCGGCGGCCGAACCCTTTCGGGGGCAAGTTTTGGGGGCCAAAAGGCACTCCAGAGACGAAAGTCGCTAACCTTCGGCGGCACCTTCGGCGGCCGAATCTCCCAAACAGAGCCGAACATGCAAAACTCGCGGGGGCAAGCTGTGGCAGCCTAAGCCACCATGCAAGAGGTTCGGCGGCCGAATGAACCTTCGACTGCCGAACCTGAGTTCATCCAGAACTCAGCCCCGACGGCAAACAAGCTCCTGAATGCCCTTCAATCTCGCAAAACATGCAAACTCAACTTCTCAACACACCTATACTCATGTATATGTCCAAAGGGGTCCAAAACTACCTAAAAAACCCCAACAAACACATCAAACAGAACACATAATCATGCCATCAAACACACCCTTTGTCACCTAAGCATGCATCTCTACCCAACCCTGCATAACACTTCTGTAACACAGTAAAACATGTTCAAGATCTTCACGTACCTCCTGTAAACACGAAGATGAACGGTCTGAACCAAGAAAATGGATCACCTTCTCTTCACAGTCATAAACACTCAAAACTAAGTTTGTTTTCACTTCAAAACTTTCCACACCTGTGAAAACCTTAGCCTGAGCAGCTAAAAGCGTGCAGATAAAGCATGGGAGATGTGACCAACTTCTGGACATGATCTAGTGATAACACCTGTCCAAAATGCTGACTAAGGGATACAAAACTGCTGGCTAAGCAACTCAGCTTCGGCTGCCGAATCGCATGCAAAACCATGCAACATTCGGGGGCCGAACCTGAATTCGGAAGCCGAACATTGGGCACTTTCGGCGGCCGAACTTACCTTCGGCGGCCGAACTTGGCTCCTCTGCCTTGGTTCATTTCAACTCAAAACTTGGTTCCATTTACCTGTAACACAGTAAACCACACAACATTTCTTGAGAAACTCATATCTCCTACCCTCTAGAGGATTCCGACATCCCGGAGTCCACCGGACAACAAGAATTCCGGTGCCCGACTCTAGCCGGGTATTACATTCTCCTCCCCTTAAGAACATTCGTCCTCGAAGGTTCCTAAAACACACAATTAACACATGAAACGGAGAAAACTAACCTCAAAACAAATATGGATACTGCTGGAGCATAGACTCCCGCGTCTCCCAGGTGCACTCTTCTAGATTATGGTGGTTCCATAGAACTTTCACCATCGGAATCTCCTTGTTCATTAGCTGTCTGATCTGCGTGTCTAGAATCCGCACTGGCTGCTCGATATAGGTGAGATCCGTATGAATATCCACCTCAGGCTCACTCAGAACCTGATTCGGATCTGACACAAACTGCCGTAGCATAGACACATGAAATACCGGGTGAATTCTCTCCATAGAAGCAGGTAAATCCAGCTTATACGACACATTTCCGATCCTCTGCAACACCTCAAAGGGTCCAATGTACCGTGGAGCCAATTTACCTTTCTTCCCAAAACGAACCACTCCTTTCATTGGAGACACTTTCAGCAATACCCAATTACCCTCCTGGAACTCTAACTGCTTTCTGCGAACGTCTGCATAACTTTTCTGTCTGCTCTGCGCTATTCTGATTCTCTCTCTGATCATGGGCACCATTCTACTGGTAATGTCTACTAACTCTGGCCCTGCAAGAGCCTTCTCTCCTACCTCTTCCCAGCAAACAGGGGATCTGCACTTCCTCCCATACAAAGCTTCATAAGGAGCCATCCTTATGCTAGCATGATGGCTGTTATTGTAAGCAAACTCCACCAAAGGTAGATGCTGCCTCCAAGAACCGCCAAAATCTAACACACATAATCGAAGCATATCCTCTATGGTCTGGATGGTCCTTTCTGATTGTCCATCAGTCTGTGGGTGGAAAGCAGTACTAAAATCCAATCGCGTGCCCATCGCACTCTGCAGACTCCGCCAAAAGCGGGAGGTAAACTGAGGTCCTCTGTCTGAAACTATAGACACTGGAACTCCATGTAATCTCACGATCTCATCCAGATAGACCTGTGCCAACTTATCCACAGAATAGTTACTCCGTACTGGAAGAAAATGAGCAGATTTCGTGAGTCTGTCCACAATCACCCATATAGAGTCTATCCTGTTGGACGTAGCTGGTAAACCCACTACAAAATCCATAGCTATGTTCTCCCATTTCCACTCTGGAATCGGTAATGGGTTAAGCATTCCGGCTGGTTTCTGATGCTCTAGTTTCACCCTCTGGCAAACCTCACAGGCTATCACGAACTGCGCCACTTCCTTCTTCATGGCTGGCCACCAATAGACCCTTTTTAGATCCTGATACATCTTGGTGGCTCCTGGGTGAACACTATATCTTGCATTATGAGCTTCCCTCATAATGTCTTCCTTTATACTGCTCCTATCTGGCACACAAAGTCGATTCCCATAGCGAAGGATCCCTTTACTGTCAAATCTGAATTCTGCACTGTTGCCTGACGGAACAATCCTGGCAATTTTCATCAACTCAGGGTCCTCATATTGTCTCTGAGCTATCTGCTCCAGAAACACAGGTGTCACTCTCATCTGTGCTATCAACGCACCTGTACCAGACAACTCTAGCTGTAATCCCTCGTCAAAGAGCTTATAAAGCTCCATCACAACTGGTCTCCGCTCTGCTGCTATATGGGATAAACTGCCTAGTGACTTCCGGCTTAGGGCGTCTGCGACCACATTCGCCTTACCCGGATGATACTGGATTTTACAATCATAATCACTGAGCAATTCTACCCATCTCCGCTGCCTCAAATTCAGCTCTCTCTGACTCAAGATGTACTGTAAACTCTTGTGATCAGTGAAGATCTCGCATTTAACCCCGTAGAGGTAATGCCGCCACATCTTAAGTGCAAAGATAACTGCTGCCATCTCTAGGTCATGGGTAGGGTAATTCAACTCGTGCTTCTTCAACTGTCTAGAAGCATAAGCTATCACTCTATCACTCTGCATCAATACACAACCCAATCCCACTCGAGATGCATCACAGAACACTGTGAACTCTTCATTACTGATAGGCAGAGCTAACACTGGTGCTGTTGTCAATCTCCTCTTGAGCTCCTCAAAGCTCTCTTGACACTGATCTGACCAGATAAACTTCTGGTTCTTCTGAGTCAATTTGGTCATAGGAGCTGCTATCTTTGAGAAGTTCTGAACGAACCTCCTGTAGTAACCTGCCAGTCCCAGAAAGCTTTTAATCTCAGTCACTGTCGTGGGTCTAGGTCAGTTAGCTACAGTCTCTATCTTCTTGGGATCAACCTCAATACCCTCTGCTGATACCACATGTCCCAAGAAAGCAATGCTCCTCAACCAAAACTCACACTTTGAGAACTTGGCATACAAACCATGCTCTCTCAGTGTCTGCAGAACGATCCTCAGATGCTGGGCATGCTCCTCTGCATCTCTGGAATACACTAAGATATCATCGATAAACACAATGACAAAGTGATTCAGAAACTCACTGAATACCCTGTTCATGAGATCCATAAATGCTGCAGGGGCGTTAGTCAACCCGAACGGCATCACTAAGAACTCATAATGCCCATATCTGGTCCGGAAAGCTGTCTTAGGCACATCTGCCTCTCTGACTCTCAACTGATGATACCCGGATCTCAGATCTATTTTCGAGAAACAACCTGCTCCAGCTAGCTGGTCAAACAGATCATCAATCCGAGGTAAGGGATATCTATTCTTGGTAGTGACCTTGTTCAACTGTCTGTAGTCGATACAAAGTCGGAGGGATCCATCCTTCTTTCTAACAAAGAGCACTGGAGCACCCCAAGGTGAGGTACTAGAGCAGATGAAACCCTTATCTACCAAGTCCTGCAACTGTTCTTTCAACTCTCTTAACTCTGCTGGCGCCATCCTGTAGGGAGGAATAGAGATAGGTCTGGTACCTGGCAGTAATTCAATTTCAAACCCTATCTCCCTATCAGGTGGTAGTCCTGGCAAATCGTCTGGGAACACATCGAGAAACTCTCGGACTACTGGTACTGTGGCTGGTTCCCTCACCTGACTGTCTAGCTCTCTCACATGAGCTAGAAACCCCTGACAACCCCTCCTAAGCAAACGGCGAGCCTGAAGGGCTGAAATCATACCTCTGGGTGTACCTCTCCTGTCTCCTCTGAAGACACACGCTGACCCATCCTGGTCTCTGAGACTCACTAGCTTCTCTCGACAGTCCAACGTAGCACTATATGTAGATAACCAATCCATCCCTAGAATGACATCAAAATCCGTCAAATCTAGAACCACAAGGTCAGCTGGAAGGTATCTACCCTCTATAAACACTGGACTGAAACGACAGACTGACACTGCCACTGATGGGTCACATCTAGGTCCACTGACCCAGAGAGGATACTCTAACTCAGAACTGATCAAACCCAATCTCTCTATGGCTCTCGAAGCAATAAAGGAATGAGAAGCACCGGGGTCCATCAAAGCATACACATTTGAACACCCAATGATGAGATTACCTGACACCACTGTGTTCGACGTGTTAGCCTCCTCCTGTGTCACTGTGAAAATCCGTGCTGGGGCTACCGGATTTCCACCTCGGGAACCTACTGCTGAAGTAGAGGCTGCCCCTCTCCCTCTACCTCTGCCACTAGTCTGAGGCATGACTGGAGCTGCTGGCCGTACAACTGGCTGTACCACACTGCCTGAACTCATCTGCTGAGATGGTGCAAATGTCACCTGCGGACAATGCCGAGCGATATGCCCTTCCTGTCCACAGCGAAAACAAGCTGTAGATCCCAACTGACAAACTCCTCCATGTGGTTTTCCGCATCGTCTGCATACTGGAGCTGTGCCAGAGCTTGAGCCACTACCTATTCCCAGACCTGACTTGACTTTACTCCAGAACTTACTCTTTGTTCCTTTTGCTCTATCCCATCTTTTACTGCTTGGAGTGGGGGCTTTCGAACCCGACGCCTGTGCCTTTGACTGTTTCTGAATATTGGCACTAGCTTCCATTTTCCTGGCTGCGTCTACTATGGTATGGAAACTCTCCTTTTATGCTGGAAGAATCAAGGAAGCATACCTGGGATGCAGTCTCATAGTATATCTCCTTGCTTTCTTCTGATCAGTATCATAGGCTTGACCCACGTACTGAAGCAGATCCAGGAACTTATCTGTGAATTCATCAACACTCATCTCATCTGTCTGTCTCAACTGTTCAAATTCAATGACTTTCATCTCTCTGGAACTATCAGGAAAAGCCCACCCTGCAAACTCATTGGCGAACTCTCCCCATGACATACTGTCCATTCTAGGCTCCACATAATTCTTAAACCATTCTCTGGCTTTCTTGCATTTTAATGTGAAACCTGCCATCTCAATGGCTCTCCTATCATCCGCTCCCAATTCACTGGTTATCATCCTAACTGCTCTGAGGTAATCAAATGGATCATCTCCCGTGTTGTATTTCGGAGCATCCAATTTCAAGTACTCTGTCATTTGGACTTTACCTCCAGATGAGCTAGGTTCATGTCTGTCAACAACAGGGGCTACTGGTTCTGGTGGTAGTACTGGTTCATTTGGCTCTAGGTGTGCTGCACTTGGATGGGTAGGGGAAGAGGGATACATAGGATATGGTGGATAGTAAGGATAAGGCATATAAGGCATGTAAGGAGGATATGGCACAAAACTCGAGTACTCCGACATACCTCCCATCGGATACTCTGGATAGCCAAAACCTGAGGTCTGAGCACCTCCCTGTGACTCTCCCATACCTTCCTCAAAGCTGCCAATACCCATGCTGTCATCTCTAGACTGATCAATCTCCATAGCTTCCCTCCTTTCCTCTGATCCTCCTCCCCTAGCTGTTCCTCTTCTGCTCTCGTCAACAGACCTTCGAGGGTCTATTGACATACCTTCCCTGCTAGATCTCTGAGACCTTGCCCTTGGCAATGTTGGAGGACGAGCAGCTGGTCTCTCATTCTCTGGTGGGACTCCAGTCAATCGAGCTGATCGACGAGTTCCTCGCATCTTTCCTTTGGAAACACAACATATAACATACCACTTTAGCACATAAACATCACATATCAATAATACACATGCAACACTCATGGCATATCATAGCAGATAGGATCCTAGTGGACATGATTTCCTATTGTGCTTGACCACTTCTAACCTGTCTGAGCCCAACACTGTCTCTATAGGTCCGATCATGTGAACCTAGGGCTCTGATACCAATCTGTAACGACCCCAAAATGGACCGTCACCGGCGCTAGGATTCAGGTCGGCTTAAGGCCGCCAGAACCCGTAGCAAGCCTGCTAAACTCTCTGTGTACCTGGAATACATACTCATACATGATCATACATTTTCTGTGAAAAATAAAAAAAAAACTCTTTTCTGAACCAAGGCTTAACCTGTGCATGCACTATCTCTGTACGCTGTACTCTGTACTCTGTACCCCTGACTAGAGCTTCCTCTAGATGGGTGATCTCATACCTGGTAAGCCTGGTTTTCACATACAGGAAAACATATACATAGACAGATCATGTACAAAACATACATCACTAGGTCAAGCACATTTCTAACTTTATACACAACTATTACATCTCTTTCATATTACATGTCCACTCTAAGCTATTACAGATCTCTTTACTCTTCCTGTACTCTGCTGGACTGTCCCTGTACACTGTACACTGAACCTGCAAAACTGGGGTTAAGGGAGTGGGATGAGCTCTATAGCCCAGTGAGTAGAACAGTAAAACATCTCAGTAAAATATGATCTCATGGAATGCACCATATCACAGACAAGCCACATCAAGAGTAAACCTGTCACCACATAGTCCCAGTAACTCTGTGCCAGGGCGTAGAATCGAGCACCTGGTCTTCCTGTCATATATGTATATGTGTATATAACACCTCTGTACTTACCATTGCCAGGGCGTAGTCAAAGGCTCCTGGACTTTACTATATACTTGCCAGGGCGTAGTCAAAGGCTCCTGGACTTCTCTATACCTGCCAGGGCGTAGTCAAAGGCTCCTGGACTTCCTGTCTGAGACTATTGGATCATTCAGCATTTACCCACATCAACAAAGAACTATGCAATGCACCATATTCGTGGTTACTAATGCACTCAACCTAAGGCATAATCATGATGCATGAGATATGCTAAAACATTCCATTGTGTGCAAGTAAAAGAGTTAAGTTTAGTTCCACTCACCTCTGGCTATCTGGACTGACTGACTCTGCAGGCTCTGAACCTCTGGAGCAGTACTCACTGCTGCTCTCTTTGGTTCCTCTGGTCTGTACCTATACAGATGGACTCAAATGAGGGACCAAACAAGCGTAGGAATAACTCTCTTAACCTCCCCAAGAATCCCCGTAAACTCACTCAACTATCCATGCAAAGCATGCAAAAGAAAGCTGGACAAGACACTTTCGGCGGCAGGTTCGGCGACCGAAAGTCCTCGCCAGAGACGAAACTCAAGCACCTTCGGCGGCCGAATCTCAAGCTTCGGCGGCCGAACCCTTTTGGGGGCAAGTTTCGGGGGCCAAAAGGCACTCCAGAGACGAAAGTTGCTAACCTTCGGCGGCACCTTCGGCGGCCGAATCTCCCAAACAGAGCCGAACATGCAAAACTCGTGGGGGCAAGCTGTGGCAGCCTAAGCCACCATGCAAGAGGTTCGGCGGCCGAATGAACCTTCGGCTGCCGAACCTGAGTTCATCCAGAACTCAGCCCCGACGGCAAACAAGCTCCTGAATGCCCTTCAATCTCGCAAAACATGCAAACTCAACTTCTCAACACACCTATACTCATGTATATGTCCAAAGGGGTCCAAAACTACCTAAAAAACCCCAACAAACACATCAAACAGAACACATAATCATGCCATCAAACACACCCTTTGTCACCTAAGCATGCATCTCTACCCAACCCTGCATAACACTTCTGTAACACAGTAAAACATGTTCAAGATCTTCACGTACCTCCTGTAAACACGAAGATGAACGGTCTGAACCAAGAAAATGGATCACCTTCTCTTCACAGTCATAAACACTCAAAACTAAGTTTGTTTTCACTTCAAAACTTTCCACACCTGTGAAAACCTTAGCCTGAGCAGCTAAAAGCGTGCAGATAAAGCATGGGAGATGTGACCAACTTCTGGACATGATCTGGTGATAACACCTGTCCAAAATGCTGACTAAGGGATACAAAACTGCTGGCTAAGCAACTCAGCTTCGGCTGCCGAATCGCATGCAAAACCATGCAACATTCGGGGGCCGAACCTGAATTCGG
This sequence comes from Manihot esculenta, assembly GCF_001659605.2. Taxonomy (NCBI): domain Eukaryota; kingdom Viridiplantae; phylum Streptophyta; class Magnoliopsida; order Malpighiales; family Euphorbiaceae; genus Manihot; species Manihot esculenta. The sequence goes on from NC_035171.2 coordinate 18,765,665, forward strand.
AAGCCGAACATTGGGCACTTTCGGCGGCCGAACTTACCTTCGGCAGCCGAACTTGGCTCCTCTGCCTTGGTTCATTTCAACTCAAAACTTGGTTCCATTTACCTGTAACACAGTAAACCACACAACATTTCTTGAGAAACTCATATCTCCTACCCTCTAGAGGATTCCGACATCCCGGAGTCCACCGGACGACAAGAATTCTGGTGCCCGACTCTAGCCGGGTATTACACAAGATACCCAGACAGCTGAGAGAATTGATCTCCACTCTTGCAGCCTCATCTAGACAATATGGAGAGGAGAAACAACTACAAAGAGCCAATGAGGTAAGCTCACCTATTCTTTCTGAACTAACATCTGTCATGAAAGATTTTGCTTTAGGACTGGTGCAACAAATCCAAGCATCCCAGACCCCTAGGTCATGTGGTATCTGTTCATATGTGGGACATCCAACTGATCAATGCCCCACACTCCAAGAAGACCATCACCAAGCCAATGCAATTGGGAGGTACAACAACCAACCCAGATATGATCCATACTCCAATACCTATAATCCAGGTTGGAGAGACCATCCCAACTTCAGCTATGGAAAGGGCAACAATGATCAGAATCACCAAAGTTACCAAAGAAGCCAAGTCCAACCAGCACCACCAATGGACACTAATAATGAGGTAATGAAGACCTTGCAAATGATGCAACAACAAATGGGACAAATGGCCATCTCCATAAATAGGCTTGAAGCTTAAGGAAAGTTGCCATCCCAAACTGAGGCAAATCCCAAACAAAATGTAAGTGCCATTACTTTGAGAAGTGGGAAAGAGCTTCAAGATACAAGATATGAGGAGGAAAAGCAAGTCGAACCAAAGTCTGCACCATCTGAAACACTTGCACAAAAGCCAAGGCAATCCGAAGCCTCTTCATCACACTCTGCACTACCTCCTGCGCAAAAAGCTGATCCAAAGGTAAGTTTTCACATTCCACCTCCTTTTTCAAAAAGATTTGAAAGAACTAAAAAAGAAAAAGAAGAAAAGAAGATCCTTGAGACTTTCAGAAAAGTGGAAATCAACATACCACTGCTAGATGCTGTTAAGCAGATTCCTAGGTATGCAAAATTTCTGAAAGAACTTTGCACAAATAGAAGAAAGCTTGCTGAAAGAGAAAAAGTAAGTGTAGGTGAGGTAGTTACTGCTGTTATTAAAATAGAACTCCCTACCAAATACAAGGACAAAGGTATGTTCACTATCTCTTGTAAGATTGGGAATGTTGGTATCAAGAAAGCCATGTGTGATCTTGGTGCATCCATTAATATCATGCCTCTCTCCATCTATAAATCTCTCAATGCATGTGCACTAAAAGAAACAAAAGTTGTGATACAATTGGCTGATAGATCTGTGGTGTACCCCATAGGTGTTCTAGAAGATGTGTTAGTCCAAGTAGATGAACTTGTCTTCCCTGCTGATTTTTATGTAATTGATACTAAGGAAGATAGTTGCAATACTAGCTCTGATATTCTTCTTGGACGTCCTTTCTTGAGTACTGCTAGGACTAAAATTGATGTGCATGATGGTACTCTTACCATGGAATTTGAAGGGGAAGTCATTAAGTACAATATCTATGATGCCATGAAATATCCACATGATATGTCCCCAGTTTATGGTCTTGATATTATTGATTGTTTGAGCCAAGATGTGTTTAATGAAAATCAAGATTCTATTTTAGATGATGATCTTTGCAGGATTGAAAACCTGAAACTGAAAGAAACAATCTGCAGCGTCCAGCAAATAGAGGTCGCGCAGACAGAAGACATTCGGCCGCCGAACATAGCCCACCTTCGGCCGCCGAACCCCACTGCCATTCAGACACCACCTTCTGTCGCACCGCTTGAGCAAAACATTGCGCGGAAAGAAGACGAACTTCGGCCGCCGAACATCTTTCGGCCGCCGAACCCCACTAACTTGCGGAAGCCGAATCCATCGCCACAACTCATTCCGCAAAATGAAGAAATTCGGCCGCCGAACTCAGAACCTTTTCGGTCGCCGAACCTCTCCCAGCAGTCCCCATCGCAAGCAAGTTCCTCCGAACCTTCCTTGCAACACTCTCCTGAATCTGAAGAAACCAAGGAAGACCTCCTTGAACAAATCTTTCTTGCTCAGTCTGATGAGCCATGGTACGCCGATATGGTAAACTACTTGGCCACAGGTAACTTACCTTCTGACATGCCTAAGCACACTAAAGATAAAATTAAAAAGGATGCCAAATACTATGTTTGGGATGAGCCATATTTGTGGAAACATTGTGCTGACCAAATAAAAAGGAGGTGCATTCCTGATCAAGAAATAGCCTCTGTACTTACTTTTTGTCATTCATATAGTTGTGGGGGACACTTTGGTCCAAGGAAAACTACTCATAAGATACTTGAAAGTGGCCTATTTTGGCCCACCATGTTTCGAGATGCTTTTCTGTTTTGCAGGACATGTGCTAGGTGTCAACAGACTGGAAAACTGAGCAAAAGAAATCAAATGCCACAAAACCCCATCATGGTCTGTGAGGTATTTGACGTTTGGGGCATAGACTTCATGGGACCATTCCCACCATCCTTTGGATACACTTATATCATCCTTGCAGTGGATTATGTATCCAAGTGGGTGGAAGCTAGAGCAACTAAGACTGATGATGCCAAAGCAGTAGTAGACTTCGTGAAAACCAACATCTTTGCCAGACATGGAGTACCAAAAGCAATCATCAGTGATAGAGGAACCCATTTTTGCAATAGTGTAGTGGAAAGCCTTCTCAGAAAACACAATGTCATACATAGGACATCCACAGCCTACCACCCTCAAACAAATGGGCAAGCTGAAGTCTCCAACAGAGAAATCAAAGCCATCCTTGAAAAGACAGTCTCCCCAAACCGAAAGAATTGGAGTACAAGATTAGAAGATGCTCTATGGGCCTACAGAACAGCCTATAAGACTCCTATAGGCATGTCCCCTTACAGATTGGTCTATGGAAAAGCTTGCCACCTTCCAGTTGAACTTGAACACAAGGCCTATTGGGCTGTAAAGAATTGCAATATGGACCTCAAAGAAGCTAGCCACCATCGCAAGTTGCAACTGCAAGAGCTTGAGGAAATAAGACGAGATGCATATGAGAACTCTTGGAACTACAAAACAAAGACCAAAACCTCCCATGACAATCATCTTTCAAGAAAACAATTTGAGGTTGGTGATAAAGTCTTACTCTTTGACTCTCGTTTGAAATTGTTTCCAGGAAAGCTACGATCTAGGTGGATTGGACCATTCATTGTAGAACATGCTTACCCACATGGAGCTGTAGACATCCAAAGCATAGAAACTGAAAAAATCTTCAAAGTGAACGGCCATCGTCTGAAGCCATACTTTGAAGGATTCGCAGTACAAATGGTGGAAGAAATTCCACTACAACACACCTCTGCCTAGAGGATCATGTCATGCATACCACACCCCAGGGGAGTATTCAGATTCCTTTGTTCTCTTTTTCTCTCTTCTTTTACATTGAGGACAATGCATGATTTAAGTGTGGGGGTGCATATCTCTCTCTTCTTTTTCTTTTCTTCTTCTTCTTTTCTTCTTCTTCTTCCCTTCTCTTCTGTGATTTTTCATACTTTCAGATTGCAAAAATTTTTTTCTTTAAGTTCCTTAGCCACAGTTGAATTTTAATTCATTTATGCTTTCAATAAAACACACACAACCACAACCTTCTTCTTCTTCTTTTTCTTTTGCTCTACTCAAACTGATGAACTATATTGAATGAGTCTTTCTTTCCATGACCCCATTGATGTGAAAACTCTTTAAACTTATGTTGAATCACTTGCAGTAGGTTATATTCATGTTTGAGAATTGCCTTTTGAATTGAATCCTTGAGTTTGCTATGGTGAAAAATATATTGATGACCCTCAAATTGATTGAGAATAAATTGAAATTGTGTGAATGAAACCTAACGTGACTTGATTTAGCAATTAGTGTTGATTTGCCCAAATCATTGAGAGAAAGAAAATTCAGCAAAGGCAAGGATCTCAAAAGCACAAAAATGTTCCAATAAAAGAGCTAGTAGCCACTTGGAAAGGTGATCGACTGAGTAACTGGGGGTGGGTATCACAAATATGTACCTTCACGTCAAAAGGTTGGTGACTTTTTCAAGCAAAATCAAAGTGCAAAAAGGCCTGAATAAAAGTACTTCAAGGTAAGGGAGAGTCAATCCAAATGCTAGAAAAAGTCTTAACAAATTAATGTGCATGTCTCTCTTGAGGAAAACAAATCCTAGCTGACAGGAGCGGTTGTCGAAGCCGGCCAAAAATAACCTTCTTTGGTTACCTACAATTTACAAATGTAGACAGTGGTGAAGGATCGTATCCACAGAGAATCGATTACCTATTTGTTTATTTCAATCAAGACCAATAAAACCAATTGAAAACACAATAGAAAGCAAGTGATTGCAAATAGAACAAAAGTAAAGTGCAAGGAAAGTAAAAGGGGGGTTTTGAGATGATTTGATTAACAACTAATAAAAGCAATTAAAACAGTAAGTAATCTAAAATAAGAGAGAAATCAATATGAAAAAGGTCTAGTTGAAGATATGGATCCACTTTGGTTGTTTGGGTTGATCATTGAAACATGGTAATCTTGATTAACTCAATAGGTTGGTTATGGGGGTGGAAGACGCTTCTCACCACCATGTCTTTCCTTATGAACAAATTGATTAGGGAACGTCCTCTAACCAATTACTAATCAACAAATTGCCAAGGAACGTCCTTGGGCCATAGGCATCAAAACAATTGCCAATTGCATGAAGAACAAGAAAGATCCAAACCCTAACTACTCAAACGCATGAGATGATGTTAGATCATGCAATTCCTTGGTTTTTACACCAAGTGTTCTTAGATCAGAATATTTCCAGCAATTACGGACTAACAAATATCCTAATCAACAATCAATTAACTTTGCAATCAAGAATCAAGTGGCCAATTTGATCAAAACAACAAAGCAATCTTTATAATTAAGCACAATTGCATGAATATTGAATAAATCAAAAGCAAACACTTTATGTTCAGATCTCACAACCCTTTAAACAACCTTAGTTTCAACCAAACTTCAACTAGAAAGAGGGATTCAGCCACTCATGGCTGAACCAAAACAGAAAATAAAAGAAAAGAAGAAGAAAATGAAGAACTAAGGTGGAGGAGCCTTTGGAGAGCCTTGATCAATCCCTTGATGGAAGATTATGATTCTTGGTCTTCTTGAGGCCTTTAAATAGATCTTGAGAGGCTGCCTTTTTCCTTTTTAGTGTCCATGTATCTTTGAGTGATTGCCCCATAGTGCCCTTGAGTTTTCTTTGTGCATGTGTGGAGTTGCAAGTCCTTTTTGGTCTTTTGATTGATGTCCAAGGTGTGTCCAAGAAGATTCATGCACTAAAGAGGAAGGTGGAGCTTTGATTTGAATTTTGAATGAGCATGGCACTATGTAGGAAACATGTGATCTTCAAGATTTGGCTCATTAAATAGGGAAGAGCATGTTCGGGGGCAAGTTCGGCCGCCTAAGTTAAGTTTCGGGGGCAGGACTTTCGTCTCTGGAGCCAAGGTTCGGCGGCCGAAGGTGCCCCCGAAGGTGGGTGACTTTCGCCTCTGGACTGGACTTTAGGCCGCCGAATGTGCCCCCGAAAGTGGGTGACTTTCGGTTTCCGAAAGTGCTTCCGAATGTGCCCCCGAAAGTGGTTGAGTTTTGGCTTTCGAAAGTGCTTCCGAAGGTGCTTCCGAAAGTGGCTGTTTTTGGGCATTCTTTGGCACTTTTAAGAGCATTTTCTTCAAATTGTTTCTTCACACCTAATACTTGCAAAACATGATTAAAACCACAAAATTAGGTAGAATAGGTGCAAATAAACATCAATAAGATCATGAAAATATGGACTAAAATATGCTCTATCAAATACCCCCACACTTAAGCTTTTGCTTGTCCTCAAGCAAACAAACATAGTCAAATAAGTTTTCTTTGCTCTAGATCCTTATTTCCACTTAAGCTCATACTCTAGACACTTATTTTGAAGCATTGCAGTGAAGAATATATGCATGAAGATTACTTACCTCTTTTCCTTGTTTCCCTTTGCTTACCATGGCTAGGATTTGTTTTCCTCAAGAGAGACATGCACATTAATTTGTTAAGACTTTTTTCTAGCTTTTGGATTGACTTGCCCTTACCTTGAAGTACTTTATTCAGGCTTTTGCACTTTAGATTTTGCTTGGAAAGGTCACCAACCTATTTTTGATTTGAAGGTTTAGATTTTCAGTTGGTCCCCTATCCAAGTGGCTACTAGCCTTGTTCATAGTCTTTTGACCATTAGAACAATTTTCAATTTGTGCTTTTGAGGTCTTGGCCTTTGCTGAATTTTCTTTCTCTCAATGATTTGGGCAAATCAACACCAATTGCTAAATCAAGTCACATTAGGTTCATTCACACAACTTTTAATTTATTCTCAATCAATTGAGGGTCATCAATATATTTTTCACCATGGCAAACTCAAAGATTCAATTCAAAAGGCAATTCTCAAACATGAATATAACTCACTGCAGGTGATTCAACATAAGTTTAAAGAGTTATCACATCAATGGGGTCATGGAAAGATAAACTCATCTAACATAGTTCATCAGTTTGAGTAGAGCAAAACAAAAAGGAAGAAGAAGGTTGTGGTTGTGTGTGTTTTATTGAAAGCATAAAAATAACAAAAATCAAAAATTTTTGCCTAATGCAAGCAAACTAAAGATTAAAGCAAAAATAAACTTAAAAGTAAAAATTCAGATATATGCACCCCCACACTTAAATCATGCATTGTCTTCAATGTATAAGAAACATAAAAGAACAAAGGAAACTGAGTACTCCCCTGGGTGTGGTGTGCATGGCGCGATCCTCTTGATCAAGGCTCAAGTGATTGGAGAAGGGAAAAGCGTCCCAATTGCATTGAGCAAAAAGTGTAGCGCTCCTTTTGATTTGGTCATGAACCATCCTACTTTCTCCATGTACTCATGAAGTGACATGATGAGCTTCTCCTCTTGCAGATGAGGTGTGCCTCTAGCTCTTATGTTTGCATTTTTGAGTACTTCTAACTTCAATTGATATTTCTCCATAGGTGGCTGCAATTTGGTACTAAGATCTGGCAAAACAAACTCTATCTTATCTGGAGGTTTGGGAAGGCATTGATCTGCATGCTCCTTTGGTTTTGGCTCTTGGACCTCCACTTGTTCCTTATGAGCATTGGCTGTTTGCGTTGGGAGGCTGAAAGGAGTTTCAGATTGCTCCTTATGTGCAAGATTTACCTGAAGTGGGAGACTGGTCTGCATTGGAATTTGTGGAACAAGGTTCGGCGGCCGAAAAGTGTCTGAGTTCGGCGGCCAAAGGTCTTCAGTTTGCGGAGTGAACTGCGGCGATGGATTCTGCATCTGAAGATTGCTTGGGTTCGGCGGCCGAAAGATGTTCGGCGGCCGAAGGACGTCTTCTCCTTGCGCAATGTGTTCCTGAAGTGGTGCAACAGAATCTGGTGGTTGAAGGGCAGTAGGGTTCGGCGGCCGAAGGATGGTGGAGTTCGGCGGCCGAATGTCTTCTGTCTGCGCTTGGCTGCAGTCTACCTGTTGGATGCAACAGTCAGTTTCTTTCAATTTTGGTTCTTCCTGACTTTCATCACCTTCTTGGCTAGCCTCCCTGCATGAATCATTGGTTAGAATATCATCTTTTATATCAAAATTATCTGTGCTCAAACAATCAATGATATTTGAATTATCAACAAGTTCTGTTTGATCTGTTTGTTGGGACAAACAGTGTTCTGGTTGTGTCTCTTCAGCAGCTTGTTCTTGAATTTGCCAACTTTCATCTTCATCCTCAAGATCTTGAAGTTCTTGCTCTCTTCTTAACATGTTTGCTTTTAAGGATTTGTTCAATTGATCCTGTTGTTGTTGGATATTCTGCAAAGTCTTCATAATCTCATCAAGATTGAAACTTTGAGGTTCTGGTTGGGCTTGATATCCTTGATAATCCTGGTAGTTGTTAGCCTCTGCATAACTGAAGTCTGGATAGTCTCTCCAACCTGGATTGTATGTGTTATAGTATGGATCATGTCTTGGTTGTTCATAGAATCCTTCAAATGCAAGTGCTTGTTGGGCTATTTGATCCACTTCGTGTTGGATATGTTGCAGAGCCTTTAATTTCTCATAAAGATCAGTATTGAAACCTTGAGGTCTTGGTTGGGCTTGTTCAGCTTGGCCTATAACAAGAATTCTCACAGCAGAGATTAGTTTAGAAAGTTGAGAAAAGCGAACAGATGTACTTACCTCAGCCATGATTCAGATCTGCAATGGTGACTGTGCCTTTGGTGAATTTCTTTTCTTTTCTTTTTTTTTTTTAAGTTCAGATCTGATCTTGAAAGAAAAACAAATGAGTTAAATCAATTCCCCGGCAACGGCGCCAATTTTTGACAGGAGCCGTTGTCGAAGCCGGCCAAAAATAACCTTCTTTGGTTACCTACAATTTACAACTGTAGACAGTGGTGAAGGATCGTATCCACAGAGAATCGATTACCTATTTGTTTATTTCAATCAAGACCAATAAAACCAATTGAAAACACAATAGAAAGCAAGTGATTGCAAATAGAACAAAAGTAAAGTGCAAGGAAAGTAAAAGGGGGGTTTTGAGATGATTTGATTAACAACTAATAAAAGCAATTAAAACAGTAAGTAATCTAAAATAAGAGAGAAATCAATATGAAAAAGGTCTAGTTGAAGATATGGATCCACTTTGGTTGTTTGGGTTGATCATTGAAACATGATAATCTTGATTAACTCAATAGGTTGGTTATGGGGGTGGAAGACGCTTCTCACCACCATGTCTTTCCTTATGAACAAAATGATTAGGGAACGTCCTCTAACCAATTACTAATCAACAAATTGCTAAGGAACGTCCTTGGGCCATAGGCATCAAAACAATTGCCAATTGCATGAAGAACAAGAAAGATCCAAACCCTAACTACTCAAACGCATGAGATAATGTTAGATCATGCAATTCCTTGGTTTTTACACCAAGTGTCCTTAGATCAGAATATTTCCAGCAATTACGGACTAACAAATATCCTAATCAACAATCAATTAACTTTGCAATCAAGAATCAAGTGGCTAATTTGATCAAAACAACAAAGCAATCTTTATAATTAAGCACAATGGTATGAAATTGAATAAATCAAAAGCAAACACTTTATGTTCAGATCTCACAACCCTTTAAACAACCTTAGTTTCAACCAAACTTCAACTAGAAAGAGGGTTTCAGCCACTCATGGCTGAACCAAAACAGAAAATAAAAGAAAAGAAGAAGAAAATGAAGAACTAAGGTGGAGGAGCCTTTGGAGAGCCTTGATCAATCCCTTGATGGAAGATTATGATTCTTGGTCTTCTTGAGGCCTTTAAATAGATCTTGAGAGGCTGCCTTTTTCCTTTTTAGTGTCCATGTATCTTTGAGTGATTGCCCCATAGTGCCCTTGAGTTTTCTTTGTGCATGTGTGGAGTTGCAAGTCCTTTTTGGTCTTTTGATTGATGTCCAAGGTGTGTCCAAGAAGATTCATGCACTAAAGAGGAAGGTGGAGCCTTGATTTGAATTTTCAATGAGCATGGCACTATGTAGGAAACATGTGATCTTCAAGATTTGGCTCATTAAATAGGGAAGAGCATGTTCGGGGGCAAGTTCGGCCGCCTAAGTTAAGTTTCGGGGGCAGGACTTTCGTCTCTGGAGCCAAGGTTCGGCGGCCGAAGGTGCCCCCGAAGGTGGGTGACTTTCGCCTCTGGACTGGACTTTAGGCCGCCGAATGTGCCCCCGAAAGTGGGTGACTTTCGGCTTCCGAAAGTGCTTCCGAATGTGCCCCCGAAAGTGGTTGAGTTTTGGCTTCCGAAAGTGCTTCCGAAGGTGCTTCCGAAAGTGGCTATTTTTGGGCATTCTTTGGCACTTTTAAGAGCATTTTCTTCAAATTGTTTCTTCACACCTAATACTTGCAAAACATGATTAAAACCACAAAATTAGGTAGAATAGGTGCAAATAAACATCAATAAGATCATGAAAATATGGACTAAAATATGCTCTATCACTAGCCATGGTAAGCAAAGGGAAACAAGGAAAAGAGGTAATTAATCTTCATGCATATATTCTTCACTGCAATGCTTCAAAATAAGTGTCTTGAGTAAGAACTTAAGTGGAAATAAGGATCTAGAGGAAGGAAACTTATTTGACTATGTTTATTTGCTTGAGGACAAGCAAAAACTTAAGTGTGGGGGTATTTGATAGAGCATATTTTAGTCCATATTTTCATGATCTTATTAATGTTTATTTGTACCTATTCTACCTAATTTTGTGGTTTTAATCATGTTTTGCAAATATTAGGTGTGAAGAAACAAATTGGAGAAAATGCTCTTAAAAATGCCAAAAAGTTCCCAAATTCAGCAACCTTCGGAAGCACTTTCGGAAGCCAAAATCCAGTCACCTTCGGCGGCATCTTCGGCGGCCGAAAGAGGACTCCAGAGATGAAAGTCGACTACCTTCGGCGGCACCTTCGGCCACCGAACCTTGCATCCAGAGCCGAAAGTCCAGCCTCCGAAACTCATTTTAGGCAGCCAAAAATGTCTCCCAATGCACACTTTCCTTATTCAAGAAGCCATATCTCAAGTTGCCATATTTGAGGAGCCAAACAAGGGAAGTATTTTGAGATCCAAATCTTCAAGATTCACATTCAAATATTGGATTTCAAGATCAAGCTTATTAAGGAAGCCAAATCCAAAGATCACATGTTTCCCACTTAGTATCATGCATATTCAAAATTCAAAAGGAGGCTCCACCTTCCTTATTAGTGCATGGGCAGCCTCTTAACTCTTTAGGCAACATCTTGAAGACCTTGGGCAGCAATTGAAAAGACCAAAGAGCCCCCACTTGCCTCCATTCATATGCATCTCGTTTTTGCCTTCACCCATGCACAAAGAAGGCACATATGGGACCAAGGGCACTTTGGACAGCCTCTAAAAGACTCATGGACTGCCACCAAACCCTAAGGAGCCTCTCAAGATCTATTTAAAGGCTTCAAGAAGACCAAGAATCATCATTGTAATACCCGGCTAGAATCCGGCACCGGAATTCCTATTGTCTGATGGAATCCGGGGTGTTGGGATTCTATATAAGGGTAGGAGTTATGTTTTCTCAGTATTATGAGGTGTTTTCTGGTTTTACAGTTCTTTAGTTTTGAGTTTTGAGTTGAAATGAACCAAGGCAGAGGAGCCAAGTTCGGCCGCCGAAAGTGCCCAATGTTCGGCTTCCGAAGGTAAAGTTCGGCCCCCGAACGATTGCATGGTCTTGCATGTGATTGGGCAGCCGACGATGAGTTGGCCAGCTAGCTGAGTCATGGCTTGTGACAGATGTTGGCCTCAGATTTTTGCCATGAATTAGCCACGTCTTTTATGACTCATCTGCAAGTGTTTTCAGCAGCTCATACAGAATGTCTGTTGGTTTGCTTAGTGTTTGAAGGTTTTGTGCATAAAAGTTAAGAGTTAAGAGTTACGGTGTGTGAAGGAGAGTTTGTCCAAAACTTCACGTGAGGATTGGTCATCTTCTTGTTATACAGGAGGTAAGTGAAGCTTTGGAACTTGTTTAGATGTTTTCTGAAGGTTTTAGGGGGATTTGTGGAAGGAGATGCATGCTTAGGTTATTCATGGTAGTTTTTGATGATTTATGTATGTATACATGTTTATGTGTTATGTTGGATTTGTTGTTTGGGGTTATTAGATAGTTTTGGACCCCTGTGATCATATACTTATGTATATGTGTGTTGAGGAATTGGTATATGCATGTTTGGAGTTATTGAAGGGAAGGAGGAGATGGTTTGCCGTTGAAACTGAGTTCTGGATGAACTCAGGTTCGGCAGCCGAAGGTTCATTCGGCCGCCGAACCTCTTGCATGGTGGCTTAGGCTGCCATAGCTTGTCCCCGCGAGTTGTGCATGTTCGGCTCTGTTTGGGGGATTCGGCCGCCGAAGGTGCCGCCGAAGGTTAGAGACTTTCGTCTTTGGAGTGCCTTGTGGCCTCCGAAACTTGCCCCCGAAAGGGTTCGGCCGCCGAACATAGAGATTCGGCCGCCGAAGGTGCTTGAGTTTCGTCTCTGGAGAGGACATTCGGCCGCCGAACCTGCCGCCGAAAGTGTTCTGTCCAGCTTTCCTTTTCTTGCTTTGCATGACTATTAGAGAGAGTTTTAGGGGATTCTTGGGGAGTTTCAATAGAGTTATTTCTACGCTTGATTGGTCCCTCATATGAGTCCATCTGTATAGGTACAGACCAGAGGAACCAGAGAGAGCAGCAGTGAGTACTGCTCCAGAGGTTCAGAGCCTGCAGAGTCAGTCAGTCCAGTTAGCCAGAGGTGAGTGGAACTAACTTATGACTTTTAATTGAACTACAAACTGCTTTTAGCATATCTCATGCATCATGATTATGCCATAGGTTGATTGCATTAGTATACACGAATATGTTGCATTGCATTGTTATTTGGTGATGTGAGTGAATGCTGAATGATCCAATAGTCTCAGACAGGAAGTCCAGGAGCCTTTGACTACGCCCTGGCAGGTATAGTGAAGTCCAGGAGCCTTTGACTATGCCCTGGCAGGTATAGTGAAGTCCAGGAGCCTTTGACTACGCCCTGGCAGGTATATAGTAAAGTCCAGGAGCCTTTGACTACGCCCTGGCAATGGTAAGTACATTGGTGTTATATACACATATACATATATGACAGGAAGTCCAGGAGCCTTTGACTACGCCCTGGCACAGAGTTACTGGGACTATGTGGTGACAGGTTTACTCTTGATGTGGCTTGTCTGTGATATGGTGCATTCCATGAGATCATATTTTACTGAGATGTTTTACTGTTCTACTCACTGGGCTATAGAGCTCATCCCACTCCCTTAACCCCAGTTTTTCAGGTTCAGTGTACAGTGTACAGGGACAGTCCAGCAGAGTACAGGAAGAGTAAAGAGATCTGTAATAGCTTAGAGTGGACATGTAATATTAAAGAGATGTAATAGTTGTTGCTTGATCTAGACCTAGTGATGTATGTTTTGTACATGATCTGTATATGTATATATGTTTTCCTGTATGTGAAAACCAGGCTTAACAGGTATGAGATAACCCATCTAGAGCAAGCTCTAGTCAGGGATACAGAGTACAGAGTACATGAGTACAAAGTACAGAGATAGTGCATGCACAGGTTAAGCCTTGGTTCAGAAAAGAGTTTTATTTTCACATAAAATGTATGATCATGTATGAGGTTTACAGGTACACAGAGAGTATAGCAGGCTTGCTACGGGTTCTGGCGGCCTTAAGCCGACCTGAATCCTAGCGCCGGTGACGGTCCTTTTTGGGGTCGTTACAATCATCTTCCCTCAAGGATTGATCAAGAACAGCCTCTCTCCTCCACCACTTTGGTTCTTCATCTTTTCTTCTTCTTTTCTTTTATTTTCTGTTTTGGTTCAGCCATGAGTGGCTGAAACCCTTTTTTCTAGTTGAGGATTGGTTGAAACTAAGGTTGTTTAAAGGGTTGTGAGATATGAACATAAAGTGTTTGCTTTTGATTTATTCAATATTCATGCAATTGTGCTTAATTCTAAAGATTGCTTTGTTGTTTTGATCAAATTGGCCACTTGATTCTTGATTGCAAAGTTAATTGATTGTTGATTAGGATATTTGTTAGTCCGTAATTGCTGGAAATATTCTGATCTTAGAACACTTGGTGTAAAAACCCAAGAAATTGTATGATCTAGCAACATCTCATGCGTTTGAGTAGCTAGGGTTTGGATCTTTCTTGTTCTTCATGCAATTGGCAATTGTTTTGATGCCTATGGCCCAAGGACATTCCTTGGCAATTTGTTGATTAGTAATTGATTAGAGGATGTTCTCTAATTAGTTTGTTCATAAGGAAAGACATGGTGGTGAGAAGCGTCTTCCACCCTCATAACCAACCTATTGAATAAATCAAGATAACCATGTTTCAATGATCAACCCAAACAACCAAAGTGGATCCATATCTTCAACTAGACCTTTTCTCATATTGATTTCTTGTTTTATTTTGATTACTTGCTGTTTTAATTGCTTTCAATAGTTGTTAATCAAATCATCTCAAAACCCCCCTTTTTACTTTCCTTGCACTTGTTTCTATTTCTCTTTGATTACTTGCTTTCATTTGTGCTTTCAATTAGTTCTATTGGTCTTGATTGAGATAAATAAATAGGTAATCAATTCTCTGTGGATACGATCCTTCACCACTATCTGCAGTTGTAAATTGTAGGTAACCAAGAAGGTCATTTTTTACCGGCTTCGACAACCGCTCCTGTCATTTACCACATGCTAGGGAGATAGAGTTTGAAATTGAATTGATGCCTGGAACCAGACCGATCTCGATTCCTCCCTACAGGATGGCACCAGCAGAATTGAAGGAGCTTAAGGAGCAGTTGCAAGAGTTGGTAGATAGAGGATTCATCCGACCGAATACCTCACCTTGGGGTGCTCCAGTGCTATTTGTGAAAAAGAAGGATGGATCTCTCAAACTTTGTATCGACTACAGGCAGTTGAACAAGGTCACTACCAAGAATAAGTACCCATTTCCAAGGATCGACGATCTATTCGACCAGCTAGCAGGAGCAGGTTGTTTCTCCAAAATAGATCTGAGATCGGGGTACCATCAGCTGAGGATAAGAGAAGAGGATGTGCCAAAGACAACATTCAGGACCAGATATGGGCATTATGAGTTCCTTGTGATGCCGTTTGGGTTAACCAATGCCCCTGCAGCATTCATGGATCTCATGAACAGAGTGTTTAGCCAGTGCCTGGATCACTTTGTTATTGTCTTCATAGATGATATCTTAGTGTATTCCAAGAATGCAGAGGAGCATGCCCATCATCTGAGGTTGGTTTTGCAGACCTAGAGGGAACATGGCTTGTATGCCAAGTTCTCCAAGTGTGAGTTCTGGCTGAGGAGCATCTCCTTCTTGGGGCATGTGGTGTCAGAAAATGGAATCAAGGTAGACCCCAAGAAAGTGGAAGCTGTAGCTAACTGGCCTAGACCCACTATGGTGACAAAGATAAAGAGTTTCTTGGGTTTGGCAGGTTACTACAGGAGGTTCGTCCAGGACTTCTCTAAGATTGCAACTCCCATGACCAGACTGACTAAGAAGAACCAGAGGTTTGTGTAGACCGACCAGTGTGAAGAAAGCTTTGAGGAGCTCAAGAAGAGGTTGACTTCAGCACCGGTGTTAGCTCTGCCGACTAGTAATGAGGACTTCACAGTCTTTTGCGATGCGTCCCGTGTGGGACTGGGTTGTGTGCTAATGCAGAATGAAAGGATGATTGCTTATGCTTTTATGCATGTTTTGGGTTGAGTTGTATGCATGATTGAAGGTTTTAGGAGGCAAATATGCTTAGGAACCGAGTTTCTGCCACTTTGGGAGAAACTCAGGTTCGGCAGCCGAAGAGACTTTCGGCTGCCGAACCTGCCTGTGGACGCAAGCTTTCGGCAGCCGAAGCCTGCCCCCGAAAGTGGACTTTTGTCCCTGGAGGGGACTTTCGGCCGCCGAAGGTGCCGCCGAACATGCATGAGTTTCGCCTCTGGAGAGAACCTTCGGCCGCCGAAAGTGCCGCCGAAGGTGCATGACTTTCGGCTCTGGAGGGACTTTCGGCCGCCGAACCTGCCGCCGAAAGTGCCCTGTTCAGCCCTCCTTTGCATGAATTCTTTGATTGTTTTGAGGTGTTTTAGGGGGTTTTGGGGGATATTTTTTAGAGTCATGTTCTAGTATGTTTGGTCCCTTATTTGAGTCCACCTGTGTCGGTTCGGACCCAAGGAACCGAGGACCCCAGCAGTGAGTCAGCTGCTTCAGTTCATTATCAGAGTTAGCCTGAGGTGAGTGGAATACCTTATGTTGTTTCAAAGTAAATAAATAAATTCTGAGCATGATACACGCATCATGAATGCCATGAAATATACTAGGGTGCTTGCATTAGAATCCACGAATATGTTGCACTGCATTCTTTGTTGTGGATGTGGGTGAATGCTGTATGATCCAATTAGTCCCTGAGGAAAGACCAGGACCCCATTCTACGGCTTGGCACGGTATGAAAGACCAGGAACCCATTCTACGGCCTGGCACGGTATGGAACGCGAAGACCAGGTGCCCAGATGAGGCCCTGGGGCAATGGTAAGTAATGTTATGATATGACAGGAAGACCAGGACCCCATTCTACGGCCTGTCACGGATATGATGCTGGGACTATTTGGTGACAGGTTCACCCTTGATGTGATTTGTCTGTGATATGACGCATTACATGATAACATATGTTTTAAATGTTTTAGTATTCTGCTCACTGGGCTCTAGTAGCTCACCCCTTTCCTTATATCCCCCAGGTTTGCAAGTACGGGCTAGATCAGGGAATCAAGAAGAGTAAAGTCATGTGATTTGTAATAGTTAGATGTGGACATGATGATTTGTAAAATGATGTAAGAATATGAGCAGTCATGTTATGTAATATTGATATTGAGGATTAGAATTTGTGCTTGACCATAGTATGTTTGAATAATCCCATGTATATACATGATCTAT
Organism: Manihot esculenta; assembly: GCF_001659605.2. Lineage (NCBI taxonomy): Eukaryota > Viridiplantae > Streptophyta > Magnoliopsida > Malpighiales > Euphorbiaceae > Manihot > Manihot esculenta. The sequence continues at coordinate 18,782,335 of NC_035171.2, forward strand.
GTTTTATGATGTTTATGTTCAACCAAGCCTGATGTCTGATGAGATACCCCATTGGAGTATGTGATGAGGCTCAAGTGTGTGGTTTATGTTTATGTTTATGTGCATGCACAGGTTGAGCTTGGTAAAAGAAAAGAAAAAGTTCTCATGTTTATGGATATGTATGATCATGTATGGGATTTGACAGGTATTCAGGATGTATGTTTGGCTTGCTACGGGTCCCGGCGACCTTAAGTCGATCTGGATCCTAGCGCCGGTAGCGGTCCGATTTTCGGGTCGTTACAGAGTGGTATCAAAGCCCTAGGTTCATATGGTTGGACCTACAGTGTGTCGGGCTCATAGGTGTCATAGAAGGTCAAGCACAATAGGAAAGATCATGTCCACTAGGATAGGATGTGGAGTCCTGTCTTGTATGATGATGTGAAATACCATGATTTTATGCATGTGCATTAATGATATACTATGTATGTGATGTATGTGATGCGGGTTCATGTGTTTGCACATGAACCATTTGATGCTAATATTCTATGTGATGTATGCTTTTTTCAGAAAACAGGATGAGAGAAACTCGTCGATCTGCACGATTGACTAGAGTACCACCCCAGGACGAGGGTACTGATGCCCGTCCTCCTGCATTGCCTAGGGCAATGTCAAGTAGGTCCAGCAGAGAAAGAGCAGTTAGAGACCCTAGAAGGTCTTTGGATCTGGGTAGAAGCAGATCAATGAGGGGAACAGTGCAAGGGGATATGTCAGAGGATGTGGGGGATCAGATGGATGAGGATCAGAGGAGGGATGGCAGTCTCGGAGTAAGTATGTCGGAAGAAGGGATGGGAGAGTCCCAAGGAGGCACTCAGGCCTCGGAATTTGTTCAGCCACCTTACTACCCACCCTTTTCACATAATCTCGGGTATTCGATGGGAGGTACATCGGATTACCCCAGTTTTAACCCTTATCACTCTCAGATGCCATACCCACCTTTCTACCCACCGTACCCACAGTACCCTATGTATCCACCCTCACCCTACCATCCAGGTACAGCAAACCCTACCCCAGGGGATGCTGCACCTCCTCCACCACCAGCAGCACCTATTGTTCCAGAAACCCAAATGCCTAAACCTAGCTCATCTGGGGGGAGCAAGGTCAAGATGACCGATTACATGAAGCTGGGTGCCCCCCAGTTTGAAACCGATGATGACCCGTTTGTGTATCTTGAAAGGGTCAAGGTAATTACAGATGAGATAGGAGCTGATGACAGTAGAGCCATTTAGATGGCTGGGTTCACACTAAAATGCAAGAATGCCCGAGAGTGGTTTAAGAACTATGTGAACCCGAGGTTGGACAGCCTATCATGGGAGGAGTTTGCAAATGAATTTGCAGGATGTGCTTTCCCTGACAGTTCAAGAGAATTGAAGATGATTGAGTTCGAGCAGCTGAGGCAGACGGATGAGATGAGTGTGGATGAGTTCACAGATAGATTCTTGGAGCTGTTGCCGTTTGCAGGGCAAAATCTTGACTCAGACCAGAAGAAGTCAAGGAGGTATATCATGAAACTCCATTCCAGGTATTCCTCCTTGATCCAGTCAGCAGATAGGGAGAGCTTCCATGCCATAGTGGATATGGCCCGAAAAATGGAGGCCAGTGCCATCATTCAGGGGACAGTTAAGCAATCAGTGGCACAGTCTTCTGGTTCCAAGACCCCGGGTGGGGGAAGGCTAGATCCCTCTATCTTGAGTGCAGCAGCTTCAGGCAGTAAGAGATGGGGTAAAGCCAAGTCTAAGAAGAACAAGTTCTGGAGCAAGATCAAGTCAGGTCTGGGATTAGGTAGTGGCTCAAGCTCTGGTGCAGATAATGCAGTATGTGCAATGTGTGGTAAGCCACACAAGGGAGTCTGCCGGGCTGGGACGACAGCCTGCTTTAGATGTCGGCAAGAGGGACACATGGCTTGGGAGTGTCCTAGAGCAGCTTTTATGGCACAGTCTCAGCAGACAGCTTCTGGTAGTGTGGCTCAGCCAGTAGCTCCAGCCGCGACTCAGGCTAGTGGCAGAGGTCGAGGGAGAGGGGCAGCCTCTTCTTCAGCGGGTTTTAGGGGTGAGGGTCCGTTAGCTCCAGCACGGATCTTCACCATGACTCAGTAGGAGGCAAACACATCCAACACCGTGGTGTCAGGTAATCTCATCATTGGTTGTTCAGATGTGCATGCATTATTGGACCCTAGTGCATCTCATTCTTTCATTGCTCCGAGGGCCGTCGAGAGGTTGGGATTGATGGTCTCTGGGTTAGAGTGTCCCCTATGGGTCAGTGGACCCAAGTGTGACCCGTCAGTGGCAGAGTCAGTCTGCCAGTATAGTCCAATTTTTGTGGAGGGAAGATGCCTGTCCGCCGACCTTTTGGTTCTAGATTTGATAGATTTTGACGTCATTCTAGGGATGGATTGGCTATCTACCTATGGTGCTACCTTGGATTGCAGAGACAAGGTAGTCAGGTTCAGATGTCAGGATGGGTCAAAGGTTGTCTTCAGAGGAGATAGGGGGAGTACACCTAGAGGTTTGATATCAGCCCTTCAGGCTCGTAGGCTACTCAGGAGGGGTTGTCAGGGTTTTCTAGCTCATGTGAGAGAGCTGGATAGTCATGTCAGAGAGGCCGCCTCAGTGCCAGTGGTCAGAGAGTTCTTAGATGTTTTCCCATACGAGCTGCCAAGTTTACCACCTGTGTAACGACCCGGAAATGGACCGTCACCGGCGCTAGGATTCAGGTCGGCATAAGGCCGCTAGAACCCGTAGCAAGCCTGCTATACTCTCTGTGTACCTGTAAAAACTCATACATGATCATATATTTTCTGTGAAAATAAAAACTTCTCTTTCTCTGAACTATGGCTTAACCTGTGCATGCACAATCTCTATACTTTGTACTCTGTACCCCTGACTAGAGCTTGCTCTAGATGGGTTAAATCATACCTGTTAAGCCTGGTTTTTTTTCACCTGTTTGTACAACAGTTATATAACTTGATCATGTATACAAAAGACTTATAAAATAGAATAACTAAGTCAAGCACACTTTAACTATTTACACAACTAATGCATTTCTTTAATATTACATATCCACTCTAACTATTACAAGCTCTTTTTTTTTTTTTGCACCTCTGACTTGCCCTTGTACAACCTGTATACTGAAACCTGCAAAACTGGGAATAAGGGAGAAGGATGAGCTCTATAGCCCAGTGAGTAGAACAATAAAACCTGTCATTAAAACATGATCTTATGGAATGCATCATATCACAGACAATTCACATCTAGGGTAAACCTGTCACCACATAGTCCCAGTATCTAATCCGTGCCAGGCCGTCGACTGGGGTCCTGGTCTTCCTGTAATGCATACATACATCCATACATACATACACACATATTTTAAATTTCCAGGCCAGTGATGAGGTCCTGGATTTTTCCTGTATAAAAACAAACCTGTCAGGCCGTAGAATGGGGTCCTGAACTCTCTATACCTGCCAGGCCGTAGAATGGGGTCCTGGACTTCCTGTCTGGGACTATTGGATCATTCAGCATTCACCCACCTCAACAATTAACTATGCAATGCAACATATTCGTGATTTCTAATGCAATCATCCTATGCATACTCATGATGAATGAAATATGCTAAAAACATTACATTTCGTAATTAAAAGAATTAACTGTAGTTCCACTCACCTCTGACTGACTCTGACTGACTCTGCAGGCTCCTGAAGCGGTACTCACTGCTGAACTCTCTGGTTCCTCTGGTCTGTGCCTACACAGATAGACTTAAATGAGGGACCAAACATACTCTAACATAGCTCTAAACATCTCCCCAAAAACCTCTTAAAACACCTTATAACAACCATGGAAAACATGCAAAGGAAAGCTGGACAGGGCACTTTCGGGGGCACCTTCGGCGGCCGAATGTGCATGACAGATCCGAAAGTCCAAATGTTCGGGGGCAACCTTAGGCAGCCAAAACTGCCTTCAGAAGAGGTTCGGCGGCCGAACTCCCACATTCGGCGGCCGAACCTGAGTTCATCCAGAACTCAGCTTCGTGCACAACCATGCCATCCAAACACTAACCCTCCAAACATGCATCCCACCTCTCCAAACATGCTCTAACACTTAATCATGCATATAGGAGTCTTAAACCACATTAAAACTCCAACCAACAACACACATCAAGCATACATATAGCATAAACGATTTATGCACCCTACTATGCACAACTTATGCATACACATGCATAACTCCCCTTCTCCTTCATCAAGCTTATGTAAAACATGATAAAAACTAAGGATTCACACTTACCTCTTGAGGAACAAAGGCTGGTGTGACTCCAAACTTGAAAAGATGGAGATTCAAGCTTCACAAGTTCTTAAACTCCACAACTTCTCAAAACTATCTTAAACTCACTTTAAACTTGTTTTTCTTTGAAAGATTTGATGAGAAACTAGGTAAGTCACTAAGGGGAAGCATGAACATGTCTCTGACCCAAAGGAAAGCTTAAGCACCTCCTTTCTCGGCCAAAAGCACCTTTAACAAAGAACCACCACTTCACATTTGGTGGCTAAAGCTACATGCAACACCTCACCACCTTCGGAGGCCGAACATTAGAGTTTAGGGGGCCGAACATGGGGTACTTTCGGCGGCCGAACTTCAACTTTCGGGGGCCGAAAGTGGCAAAGACTTCCTTAGCCTTTTCTCTTCAAAACTCATTTCTTTTCTAAAACAAAAGCTTAAAACATGTAAAAACATTTTATAAAACCTTCACTCTACCCTTCAGGGATGCTTTGACATCCTAGATTCCATCGGACGATAGGAATTTCGATGTCTGAACATGCCGGGTATTACAACCTGCTAGGGAGATAGAGTTTGAAATTGAATTGATGCCTAGAACCAGACCGATCTCTATTCCTCCCTACAGGATGGCACCAGCAGAATTGAAGGAGCTTAAGGAGCAGTTGCAAGAGTTGGTAGATAGAGGATTCATCCGACCGATTACCTCACCTTGGGGTGCTCCAGTGCTATTTGTGAAAAAGAAGGATGGATCTCTCAGACTTTGTATCGACTACAGGCAGTTGAACAAGGTCATTACCAAGAATAAGTACCCGTTGCCAAGGATCGACGATCTATTCAACCAGCTAGCAGGAGCAGGTTGTTTTTCCAAAATAGATATGAGATCGGGGTACCATCAGCTGAGGATAAGAGAAGAGGATGTGCCAAAGACAGCATTCAGGACCAGATATGGGCATTATGAGTTCCATGTGATGCCGTTCGGGTTAACCAACGCCCCTGCAGCATTCATGGATCTCATGAGCAGAGTGTTTAGCCAGTGCCTGGATCACTTTGTTATTGTCTTCATAGATGATATCTTAGTGTATTCCAGGAATGCAGAGGAGCATGCCCATCATCTGAGGTTGGTTTTGCAGACCTTGAGGGAACATGGCTTGTATGCCAAGTTCTCCAAGTGTGAGTTCTGGCTGAGGAGCATCTCCTTCTTGGGGCATGTGGTGTCAGAAAATGGAATCGAGGTAGACTCCAAGAAAGTGGAAGCTGTAGCTAACTGGCCTAGACCCACTACGGTGACAGAGATCAAGAGTTTCTTGGGTTTGGCAGGTTACTACAGGAGGTTCGTCCAGGACTTCTCTAAGATTGCAGCTCCCATGACCAGACTGACTAAGAAGAACCAGAGGTTTGTGTGGACCGACCAGTGTGAAGAAAGCTTTGAGGAGCTCAAGAAGAGGTTGACTTCAGCACCGGTGTTAGCTCTGCCGACTAGTAATGAGGACTTCACAGTCTTTTGCGATGCGTCCCGTGTGGGACTGGGTTGTGTGCTAATGCAGAATGAAAGGATGATTGCTTATGCTTCTAGACAGCTAAAGAAGCACGAGTTGAATTATCCTGCACATGACCTAGAGATGGCAGCGGTAATCTTTGCACTTAAGATGTGGAGGCATTACCTTTATGGCGTAAAATGTGAGATCTTCACAGATCATAAAAGCCTGCAGTACATCCTGAGTCAGAGAGATTTGAATTTGAGGCAGAGAAGATGGGTAGAACTACTCAGTGACTATGATTGCAAGATTCAGTACCATCCGGGTAAGGCGAATGTGGTAGCAGACGCCTTAAGCTGAAAATCACTTGGCAGTTTGTCCCATATTTCAGCAGAGAGGAGGCCAGTGGTGAGGCAGTTTTTGGAGCTCATGAATGAAGGTCTACAATTGGAGTTGTCTTGTAATACCCGGCTGGAGACCGGCATCAGAATTCTACTTTCTGGTGGAGTTCGGGATGTCGGAAGCCTCTAGACGGGTAGGATTTATGGTTTACTCCAGTGTTATGCTGAATTTTAAGGTTTTGAGTTGAATTGGTTTGAGGTTGGAAGAGAAAAGGCTATGGAGACTTTTTGCCATGTTCGGCCGCCGAAGGTAAGTTCGGCCGCCGAAAGTGCCCAATGTTTGGCTTCCGAAGTTCAGGTTCGGCCCCCGAATGTTGCATGGTTTTGCATGCGATTCGGCAGCCGAAGCTGAGATGGCTAGCCAACTATTGAGCCTTCCTTAGTCAGCATTTTGGACAGGTGTTGGCTCCAAACCCTGTCCAGAAGCTTGGCCACGTCTCCTATGTTGTACAGCTCCTGCAAAAGTGGGTTGTTTTGTTGGTTTTCACAAGGTGGTGAAGGGTTGAAGCAAAAAGCTTAGGTTGAGAGTGTTTGTGAGTTTGAAGAGAAGTTGATCCCTTTACTTTGTTCAGACCGTTCATCTTTTTGTTTACACGAGGTAAGTGACGCTCATGAACGTGTTTTCATGGTTTACAGAAGGTTGCTAAAGGTTTTGGGTAGAGAGGAATGCTTTAGGTTAAAAGGATCTTTTTGATGATTTATGTATGTATACATGTTTATGTGTTATGTTTGATTTGTTGTTTGGGGTTATTAGATAGTTTTGGACCCCTGTGATCATATACTTATGTATATGTGTGTTGAGGAGTTGGTATATGCATGTTTGGAGTTATTGACGGAAAGGAGGAGATGGTTTGCTGTTGAAGCTGAGTTCTGGACGAACTCAGGTTCGGCAGCCGAAGGTTCATTCGGCCGCCGAACCTCTTGTATGGTGGCTTGGCTGCCACAGCCTGTTCCTGAATGTTTTTGCATGTTCGGCTCTGTTTGGGGGATTCGGCCGCCGAAGGTGCCGCCGAAGGTGTGAGACTTTCGTCTCTAGAGTGAGTTTTGGCCCCCGAAACTTGCCCCCGAAAGGGTTTGGCCGCCGAAGCTTGAGATTCGGCCGCCGAAGGTGCTTGAGTTTCGTCTCTGGAGAAGACTTTCGGCCGCCGAACCTGCCGCCGAAAGTGTTCTGTCCAGCTTTCTTTTGCATGTTTTGCATGGATGTTAGAGTGAGTGTAAGGGGGATTTTTGGGGAGTTTAATAGTGTAACGACCCCAAAATGGACCGTCACCGGCGCTAGGATTCAGGTCGGCTTAAGGCCGCCAGAACCCGTAGCAAGCCTGCTATACTCTCTGTGTACCTGTAAACCTCATACATGATCATACATTTTCTGTGAAAATAAAACTCTTTTCTGAACCAAGGCTTAACCTGTGCATGCACTATCTCTGTACTCTGTACTCATGTACTCTGTACTCTGTATCCCTGACTAGAGCTTGCTCTAGATGGGTTAACTCATACCTGTTAAGCCTGGTTTTCACATACAGGAAAACATATATACATATACAGATCATGTACAAAACATACATCACTAGGTCAAGCAACAACTATTACATCTCTTTAATATTACATGTCCACTCTAAGCTATTACAGATCTCTTTACTTTTCCTGTACTCTGCTGGACTGTCCCTGTACACTGTACACTGAACCTGCAAAACTGGGGTTAAGGGAGTGGGATGAGCTCTATAGCCCAGTGAGTAGAACAGTAAAACATCTTAGTAAACTATGATCTCATGGAATGCACCATATCACAGACAAGCCACATCAAGAGTAAACCTGTCACCACATAGTCCCAGTAACTCTGTGCCAGGGCGTAGAATCGAGCACCTGGTCTTCCTGTCATATATGTATATGTGTATATAACACCTCTGTACTTACCATTGCCAGGGCGTAGTCAAAGGCTCCTGGACTTTGCTATACCTGCCAGGGCGTAGTCAAAAGGCTCCTGGACTTCGCTATACCTGCCAGGGCGTAGTCAAAGGCTCCTGGACTTCCTGTCTGAGACTATTGGATCATTCAGCATTCACTCACATCACCAAATAACGATGCAATGCAACAGATTCGTGACTCCTAATGCAATCAACCTATGGCATAAACATGATGCATGAGATATGCGAAAAGCAGTTTGTGGTTCAATTAAAAGTCATAAGTTTAGTTCCACTCACCTCTGGCTATCTGGACTGACTGACTCTGCAGGCTCTGAACCTCTGGAGCAGTACTCACTGCTGCTCTCTCTGGTTCCTCTGGTCTGTACCTAGACAGATGGACTCAAATGAGGGACCAAACAAGCGTAGAAATAACTCTCTTAAACTTCCCTAAGAATCCCCTTAAACTCACTCAACTATCCATGCAAAGCATGCAAAAGAAAGCTGGACAGGACACTTTCGGCGGCAGGTTCGGCGGCCGAATGTCCTCTCCAGAGACGAAACTCAAGCACCTTCGGCGGCACCTTCGGCGGCCGAATCCCCCAAACAGAGCCGAACATGCAAAACAGGCTGTGGCAACCAAGCCACCATGCAGGAGGTTCGGCGGCCGAATGAACCTTCGGCTGCCGAACCTGAGTTCATCCAGAACTCAGCTTCAACGGCAAACCATCTTCTCCTTCCCTTCAACCACTCAAACCATGTATACTCCAACTCCTCAACACACATATACTCACGTATATGATCACAGGGGTCCAAAACTATCTAATAACCCCAAACAACAAATCAAACATAACACAGAAACATGTATACATGCATAACTCATCAAAACCTCTCCCTTAACTTCCATAAAACCTTCAGAAAACACATAAACAGGTTCAAGAGCATTACTTACCTCCTGTAACAAGAAGCTGAACACTCTGAACTAAGGAAAACGGACCAACTCTCCTCAAACTCTCAAACTCTCACAAACTTAACTTTTTGCTTCAAAACATTCAAACCCTTGTGAACGATCACAACACTCTGCATGAGCTGCTCAAACTCAGCAAATAAACCAGGGGAGACGTGGCCAACTTCTGGACATGATCTGGTGATAACACCTGTCCAAAATGCTGACTAAGGGATACAAAACTGCTGGCTAAGCAACTCAGCTTCGGCTGCCGAATCGCATGCAAATCCATGCAACATTCGGGGGCCGAACCTGAATTCGGAAGCCGAATATTGGGCACTTTCGGCGGCCGAACTTATCTTCGGCGGCCGAACTTGGCTCCTCTGCCTTGGTTCATTTCAACTCAAAACTTGGTTCCATTTACCTGTAACACAATAAACCACACAACATTCGTGAGAAACTCATATCTCCTACCCTCTAGAGGATTCCGACATCCCAGAGTCCACCGGACGACAAGAATTCCGGTGCCGGACTCTAGCCGGGTATTACATTCTCCCCCCCTTAAGAACATTCGTCCTCGAAGGTTCCTAAAACACACAATTGACACATGAAACGGAGAAAACTAACCTCAAAACAAATATGGATACTGCTGGAGCATAGACTCCCGCGTCTCCCAGGTGCACTCTTCTAGATTATGGTGGTTCCATAGAACTTTCACCATCGGAATCTCCTTGTTCCTTAGCTGTCTGATCTGCGTGTCCAGAATCTGCACTGGCTGCTCTATATAGGTGAGATCCGTATGAATCTCCACCTCAGGCTCACTCAGAACCTGATTTGGATCTGACACAAACTGTCGTAGCATAGAAACATGAAATACCGGGTGAATTCTCTCCATAGAAGCCGGTAAATCCAGTTTATACGACACATTTCCGATCCTCTGCAACACCTCAAAGGGTCCAATGTACCGTGGAGCCAATTTACCTTTCTTTCCAAAACGAACCACTCCTTTCATGGGAGACACTTTCAGCAATACCCAATTACCCTCTTGAAACTCTAACTGCTTTCTGCGAACGTCTGCATAACTTTTCTGTCTACTCTGA